>NC_069380.1:45580000-45652500 GCF_027475565.1 Acinonyx jubatus | reverse complement strand
TTTACTTTCTAAAACTGCAGAAATCCTTATTTGGCTATCTTTCACTGAGGTGTAATCTCACTGTGTTCTACATTGGCTATACTATGGAAACTAAATGCTGGTGATTAAGTTATCTTGACGTGAACCATTTTGATGCTTTGAAAAAACTCACCACGAAGCATTTGATGGTATTTTTTATTAATTGGATAAATGAATTGTGAGATGTGTGATTGCATGATGATGTACTCATTTAGTTGTTGCTTTTTGCTTTTACTAATCTCTGTCATATTGGATTTATAAATGGAATGGAGTGACCTTTGAAACTGTGATGGAAATGAAGAGATAAACACAACTTGAAAGGACAAACCAATTAATATCAATGTGTTTGTTACACATACATGAGGAATTTTAATCCCTTGCTCTCTACAGTAAGTTTGTGATTCATTTGTTGGATAAAGGAGCACATGTTTTGGTAGACACCGATTTTAATCTTATTTTTTTCTAAAATGTGTACTTTTATATGACAGCATTGTGTATATGGCACAATTAGGTTTTCTTTTTAGTGCATGAAAATTGGTACTGCCTTTGGTAGGTGTGACAGTATCCCTTTTTAGTAAGAAAGCAGCTATGTATATACATATATTCAAACATATATGCATATGATATTTGTTTATATGCACATTGTATGCTTTTAAATGAATATTGTAATCCTAATTGTAGTAAATTCTTGAATAGACCCTTTTCTTGTAAATTTGGACTTATAACTAATCCTTTCCATTGTCCATAGAATAGATTTAGATTTTTTCTAAAAATCCTGATGCAGGGATCACAAATAAAGTATGTAGTGTTTTAACCTGTTGACCTGTAATGTTAAAAAATATTGCTCAAAATCAATAAATATACTTGAGTATGCTTTTAAAATAAAATATGAGTAGCCATTTATACTTTCTTCTTACCTTGTACTTTGTCCTTTGCCTTTCCCATTTTTCTTTTTTTTTTTACCTAATTGGGTTTATTTTCATTAAAAAAATCAAGTTCTGCTGTGGTGTGAATTTTAGAACACTTGTACATTCTATCCCCTTTAATAGCTTAATTATAGAATATAATCAATTTAATATACAGGTTTTGAAATATTGCCATTGATGCACAACAAGGAAAAAAAGTAATACAAGCTTGACATTTTAAAACACCAGCATTGAAAGACTTTCACTTCTAATTGATTTTTAAAAGAGTTCCCTAGAAATGTGAGCTCAGAAATGTTTATAACAGCTTTGGCAACATTCCAAAATGTTTACCACAAAGTGTAACTCAGCAGTTTCTGAGTTCTCTCATCAACTAAGAAAGATGTGTCCCATAATTGGCTTAATCTGTGTTGATATTGAACCCCCCCCCCATAGACGTTATGTTTTTAAAGACATAAATTCTCAAAATGATTACTTCACAATAAGAAGTGTTTTTACTTTCACCAGAGAGAAATCTTTATCAAGAAAGTTATGGATGATACCTTTTATATTTTTCTGAAATTATATATTTTCTTCCCCCCTCCTTTACAAAAATATATTGACCTTCAACACTGATAAATCTGACAAAAAGGTGATTTCTTTTTAGATATGTTAATATTATAGCCCTCCTATGGTTGATTGTAGGTATAAAAAACTTCCTCAGACAGCTAAAAAAAATTAATGGATATGACATCCATTCTATTTTAACAAGCAAGCAGACCAAAATATGAGGAACATTGACCACAAGCAATTACTTTAAAAGGCTACTGCTAAGTATTTCAGGAAAAATGATTCTGTTGGCTAGTTGTTTGTCAGTTCCTGTACTTTTTTTATTGATTGCTTTTGAATATATAGCCCCATGATTGAAAATGTTGCTGGTAATATCTTCTCTTTATGGTGCCCACCCTACTTCCTGTGATTGATAAGAAATAAATTTACACACAATGGATATAAAGTTTATTTAGATCTCTACTTTCTAATAATAATTTTGTAGTGTGAAGTTTCTGTGAAACTTAGTCATAGAGTAGTCAGAACCTTTTTAACTCTTTTGCTCTTCCCGTTCTTTTATTATTGTGTGCGATTTTCTCAAGATGTGATTAAGCACAATAATGTGATATTTCAAAGTATGATGAGCCAGAATGCTTACTTATTTGTAAGCATTTCTTTTTGAGATGAAATCTGTACCATAATTGTACAACATCTATTTATTTCCCTAGGAATCTGGAATGATTGGTGGTTTGAAATTTCCACCTTATAAACTTATGCAATACAGGCAATATTACATTTAGTCAACTACCAGCACTTCTGATTAGATAAAAATCACTAGTGATGAGAAGTAAAGGTGGAAAAATAATGAATAAAAAAAGAAATTGATAGAAAAAATAGGTAAGGAAGTCGTCTAGTAGATAGTGCTACTTAATTTGTAGAAATAACTCATTGCCTAATAGAAGTTGCATCTGAGAAAAAGGTTTGCATGAAAATCTTGTCCCTCAATATCACAATCACATCTGTTTTGCCTCCAAATTCCAGCTCTAAAACCATATTAGAAACAAACATTTAAATGTTATACTTTCTAAACATATATACATATATAAGATATATGCATATATGTTTGCCTCCTATTACACTATTGAGAGCCTAATGGCCTATTTTCCTGTGATTTAGGTTGAAAGAAAAGAAAACGAAACAAAATGAAAACCTTGAACACAATGCAGTTGAATATCATTTTCACTTTCTTACAACCATAGGTACTCTCTCAGTAAAGTCATGTTTGACCCCAAATTCTAAGATTCACATATACTAATCTTCATGCCTCTGGCTTTCTACTGATATACCAGTTTCTTTTCTGTTAATCCTCAGACTTCCTCAAACTTGTGAGTACTCTTCAATATTTACTGCTGTCCTCCAAAGAAGTTTTGGTGGGGTTGTTGGTATGGAGGGAGAGAGAGAAAGAGGGAGGAAACAAGGAGGAGAACTTATAAGTGAAAACCGAGAAGCAGTACAACTTTGTGGTTCAGCGTTGAGTTGAGAACACGGAACCTGGTGCCTCACTGCTTGGGTGCAATGCATGGCTCTGTTCTTTACTACTACTCTTACGACATTTTTGTGTCAAACTCCATCTGTGTCTCAGTTTCCTCATCTCTGTCATACATATAACAATTATAAATATTTCATCAGGTTCTTTGGAGATGATTTGGGTTAAATTCATTCGCAGAATACAACCTGACACCTTGTAAGCACTGTAAAAAATTTATCAAATAGAAAATAAAAATCAAATAAAATGTACACACACACGTGCACACACACATACACACTCACAAATATCTTCTAAGAAGTGAGCTTCTAGTATTCCCAACATTATTTGAAACTATATATATAATATTTTTTTCCTCTATATACCTTCAACATTCCTTACTTATCCAGAATCTTTACTAGTAGATCCTGGTTTAATATTTATCCACAGGGTGTTTTATTGATGATTTGCTGCAGTGTGAGCCTAGTTTACGCTCAGGAAATAAGCTACCAGATTTAGATGCCATAGCTACACTTTTAAAAAGCATGTACACATAGGAAAAGAAAGAAGCTGTCAGTTATTTCATTGGCACATTTTTTTTAAGAGATCGATAATCAGCCTGTAAACTTTTAATTGAAAAGTTTTGTCTCATGTTATCAGACAAATACGCACTCCAACTCTAAAAACTGACATTACTTTATTCAGTGCACATAAGACTTCCTTTAATTAGCCCTTAATAAGCTTGGTTTAACTGGGATTTATGGAAGAACAGTGGTCATTAACATTAGCCAGATTAAGACTGTGTTAATTACTATTGATAGATAAAATAACGTGCAAAAATGGTTTAAATTATTCCTATACTTATGAATTGAAAATAAGTTTGAAGCTTTTAAATGCAAGCTATATTTTGTTTATACTTTAAAATTGGATATTGACTTCTATGCATGTGGGCATAACAATAGGACTCGTGATTTCATGGTTTGAGTTTTACAACTTCTTTAGATTTACCATGAATTAGAGGTAATCTTAAAACATCATTTTGGATAATTTCCCAAAGTTTATGTATGGAATTTTTTACATTTACTCTTATGATTTATGATATGCCAGTGTAGTTACAAATGAATATCTTAATTATACATTATCTTCAAAAGACATAGTTACTTCCTTTTTATAAACTGATAGATCCAAATGATTCCTTCTATCTTGAGAGAATTTTTATGATTATGGCAGTTTCATGTTAATGCTACCTTTTATTGTTTATTTCTACCCTTGTTATCTGTTTTTATATCATATTTGGGGTTAATGATAAATTTCACTATTTTTCCCCTCCATGTATTAGTTATTGCACATTACATCAAGTGAAGGTATATCTCAGGATTCCTCAAGTAGAGTCTGTGCTACCTATTGTCACACTGATTTCCTTGAGATGGCTCTTGTAGAAAATATGCAATAGTTAATGTTATTCAGAGCAGATCTAACAACAGTGAGCTCTGGACTGATGGAACCAATGGAATTCATGTAGCTTTCATCCTTCAGAAATTTGTGCAATCCAATAATTAAATTTGATAGTGTTAATATCCTCTCCTTGCTTCTGAATGATACAGACCACCCCCTTCCATTTAAAGATCCAATACAAGACCTTTTGTATAGACTTTTTGTATGGTCCCAAGAAAAATGAATTATAAATAAATACAATCTCTTGCCCCAGCCTAGACTCTGACTCTGTCTTTCCCAAGCTCAGTAAATAGCAACCTTGTTTTGTTTTGTTTTGTTTTAAGCCCACATGCCCAATGTGGAACATTTAGAATCATACTTCATATGTATCTCTCCCCCTATCCTGCATCTCCTTTCATTTATAATAGATCACTATGTCTGTTTATGCCTCTTCTAAACCATGTGTAGGGTTCATAGTCCTCTCTCCATTGCATCCATTACCATTGTGGGAACCCAAGTTAGCACCTCCTACCTAATCCAGCCTGCCCGATCTCACTCTGTCTTTTAACTCCTCTCTCCTTATAACAGTTCCTGTGATGATTATAAAGCATAAATTCAATAATGGAATTTTCCTTTTAGAAAACCTTCAATGGCTTTTTATTATGCTTAGAAGAAAATTCAACTTCCTTAGCATGGTCTGGAAGACCCTGCACGAGAAGGAGTGTACTCTACCTCTGCTCTCAAAACCCTTATGAGTTCCTCTTCCCCTGATGCTCTCCTCACATTTCCTCAGTTCCCCAAATGCATTGCATACCTTTCTTCCCCTGGGTCTTCTTAAGTCTAAGCAGTGAGACTCTTTTCTTTTTGTTCCTGACTTTTCTAGCTCCTACTCGTCCGGCCTTCTGCCTAATGTCCTTGCCTGAATGTGAAATTTGTTAGCTGTCCTGTTCTCTCAACCCATTTTTACCATACCATGTTGTTCTTTCTGTAGTGCTTTGAATGATTTATAATCTCTATTTGCAAGTCTCTTTGCCTCATGACCATCCTCTTCCATGAGACCATCAGGTTGCTGAGGGCAGGGCCGGCTTAGCTGAGTAGACCAGCATGTGTTGTCACCATATGGTTGTTCAACAAATATTCCAGGAGGGAAATGGTGGGATTTGGGAGCTAGAAGAAGCCTTGAGCTAGCATTTGGTATGCACACGTCTACCTTTCGGCAGCAGGTCGTGGTGCGCTGGACCTGGTTCACAAGTCAGTTGCCAAAGAATTTATAAGCTAATTGTTAAGAAATTCACTATTAAAATTAGATTATATGCATGGAGGAATAAATAAAAAAATCGTTGTAAGTACTCAAAACTTAAGAAATTTGTGAATGAATGTTTAATGAATGAATGCTGTATTAGGCAAGAATGCCATACATATCCATATCCATGTTACTCCTGGCTGTCTCTTTACTCATGGAATTCCTCTATAACTCTTACCAATTAGAATATTGCCTTCATTTCAGAGATGAGTTCAAGCTGTCCTTTGTTCAATGCAGCATTCCAGGATTTTACTATGTAAAGTTTTTATTCTCATTTTCACATCTACTTTTTCTTTTCATTTAATCTGAGACATAAAATGTTAATATTGTTGGCATTTCCATTTTACAGATGAGTAAATTGAATCTCAGAGGACATAATTTCTTGCCTGACATTTTGTGACTTTTAAGGTGGTGTAACTGAAGGCGGGGCCCACTGTTTGGTCTGCTACTTTTGTGTTTATTTCAGGTTATTACAATAGGAAGAAGAAGGTTCATTCTTTAAAATAAAAATGTATTAAACGAGAAATCCAGGGAGTTGATCTCCAGCTTAATTTTACTAGTACCTATCCAAGTGAACTTGAAGACGTAAGGTAACCTTTATGTATCTTACTCTAAGGTTGGTGAATTGCAGGGCTTAGAATTAAAAGCTCTCGATGCATATAATTTTATGATTATATAATGTAATAGAACTTAAGTAGATGGTATCGAGTCACTCAAATCAACTTCCACATTTTGGAGAGGGGAGGTAGGATGTTACTATGGTGATTCAAGAACAGAATATATTAAGGTATTTAAATTTCTGGGGACATCATTCATAGACTGTGGAGAATTTGAAAATAAAATTTGAGTTGGTACCCTGTCAACTTTATTATTTATCACTTTCCAGTTTTTTACCCTTGACCAACAAATTGACCTAAAAGATGTAACAACAAAAATGTCTTTTGTGACTCTATATCCTTGTTTAATAACTATTTTTAAGTCATCCTCCTATGATTGACCCCCAAATAATATGCATTCTCTATATCTGAGCTGTTTATATGATATGTTCCTTGGATTATGCTATAAACCCTTTGTGGCAGGGACCTTGTCTTTTTATATGCTCTATAAAGTACCATGCATACCTAGGGAATTTTATGAATAATAATAAAAAAGGAAGCCTAAAAAAAAAAGCTTTCATCAGCAGTGTTTTATTTCGCATGTGAATTTAGGGATGAATTCATGCTATTGTCCATATTTCTAGAGAAACAGCTGCTTATATTACAAAAGTTGACTATGAAGAAAACATGTAATATTAAATCTGAAAATTTACATTGCTGGTAAAGGAAAAATAAATGAAGCAATACAATTTGCTTTTTCCTGTCCGTTATAAAAATATTGCCAAGTCTGGCATGTGGTTCATAAAAACCAAACATTTTCTAACACAGCTGTGCATGAGGAAATGAAATACTGCAGGTATAAGAAACCACCTGTTTGCCAGAACAGGAGTTTCAAAAAAGATAAACAGCAGAATTTTATACGGGTCCCTGTTGAAGGTCTATTCTACTATTAATACTAAAACCTTAGCACTTGTTTTTCAAACAGGTGCTTTGCGTGTGAATTGAAGGCTGAATAAGTCCACGGATGATTCACTAATAAACACCATTGGTTTTTCTATTCCGTACCCAAGATGATATTGAATACAACTGTCAAAGATAATTTTGCAACCAATTCAGTTTTAAATGCCCCAAATTATAACAAACCACAAATTCTTGTTTACTCAAAATGCTCTCCTTTCTCTCCTTCATCTTAGTTGCAAAACTCTCATGAACTTGACAGTGTTCTCCCTTGATGAAGACAAAGTCTGAAATATGCCATAAATCATACTGAGCTACCAGAGAAATTCAAATTTCTGTAAGCACAAGTACCGAGGGACCGCTTAGGCGCTGCCTGAGCCATAATGCAACATTCGCAACGAGATCGTTGCGTCATAATCTCATTCTGGCTGTGATTTGCTTTGTGTGGAGGGGCCTCAAATGTCAGAGAGAGAGAGAGAGAGAGAAGGAAAAGCTATTGTCAGGTTAGATTTCTCTCCTAGTTTACATTAGACAAGTGATCAGAGAAACATAATCTATCAAATATTTCAGAAATTAAAAACTTCCCTAAAGTTTTATCTGCATAGGACCTTTCTTGATATGTGTCGTGCAGTATATTTCACACCAGAATTTCTAGAGACAGTTAAGAGAGCTTTTAATATATTTTTGCTTCTTGTTTACTAAGTGTTATTAAATAAGTGAACTATTCATACCATAACCGCCAAGCTTAACGAAGGTGCCTATTAAACAAACAAAACTTAAGAACATTTCCAATTAGTATAAAATATTCATCTGGAAAAATTCTTGCAAAATTGCCATTATAGTAAAACTCTATGCCTCTGTGTTACAGCAATATATTGAATTTTTACAGTGCATGCGTATGCAAAAATACATACACACACGCGTGCACACACACACACGCACATATATATATATATATGCTTCTGTGACTTACATGGATGGTGTCTCTTTAAGATTCAGGTTTGGCAACTAGGAGATGCTTTTTAGTTTGTTCTTATATACAATAGCATCCAATTACTAAAAACAATTTTTGCCACCTCTTTAATATCCGAATAAGGGATATAAGCTTGGCCTCTAATTGAAAGTACATGACCATCATTACTTTCATGTTTCGTATAGAAGAATTTTGCCTTACAAGAATATAACTTAGAATATGATTTTTATAAGCCTCCATAAAGCATACAAGTATTTTTGCTTTGTTGTCTACTTCTCATGTCATATCAAAGTAGGTAGGTATTACCCTTTGATTATGCTTAGTGGTTAAAACAGTTTACAGAATCCTATTATTGTGTCCAAACTCTGTCTTTTTCAACTTGAAAATTCTAGAAAGACAATCATATCACCTGAAAATAAGAATACTTTTTTCTTTTCTCTCCAGGTGGTTTTGCTTTTTATTTTTATTGTATATTTTGGTATCTCATCGGAGTGGATTGTCCAGACTTTGAAAACAAAGTTGAATATTGGTTTTCTGTCTTCAGATTTATAGAGAATGTGTTTCTTTTTTCTCTTTTGTGTATAATATTCTCTGAAGGTACCTGAAAGTATATTAATCATTATGAGAATTTTTTTCCTAACTTAAAATCAAGAATGGTTTTTCAGTAATATACCTTTTTTCACATTGTGTTTAGATAGTTGTGTTTGCTAGAACAATAGCTCTTATATATCTCTCTCAGCCTTTAATCTAGAATAAAGAAAAATGGTTCCTTGTTTATAGTGTGTATGCAGCACTAGGAAAATATTGACATATAGCAAAATGTAGATATCATTGTGATACACACATATATTTTTATATACATATGTGTGTGTGCATGTATATAAATTAAGATAAATACAATTATAACCTGCCATGGTGACAAAACAGGATCAGCTTTCTGGTCTAGGGCTATGGATGATGCAGATTTTGTATTTCTATTTTTTAGTCTTTAGAGTTCCCATCCATGGACTGGGCACATAATAATATAATCCACTTCATATTATATATTCTGTCATATTATTAGTGGTTTAGAGTAAACTTTACTATAGGATTAATGTTGTTCAGTATCTCTGTTGTAAAACGTTACATGCTTTAAAGAAAGAATAATTACCTTTTGCTTTTCAAGGTTTAAAAGAGAACAAAAGAAAAAAACTCAATTCATTCTTCTTGTTGCCCAAACTCCATGTGGCTTAGAACTCGTTTCACATCTTCCTCAATTACACAGTATCTTCTTAAAGGCAGATACAGTTATATCTCCCAAACCTTTTTACCTTTATTTTCCCAAACTAGACCTGTATGTTCCATGACATGTATTCAGTAAATACGGGGTGGACTGTGCATCTAAAGTTTTGCAAAGTCTCCTGTTCTCTCATTGGCACAGATTACCAAATAATTATTATAGAAAAATAATAGTGAGAATGAATTTGGCATCCTCCAGCCCATGCATTTTCCTTTTGAAGTACCTCTATACTTTAGTCCTTATTGACTCTAGAATAATTTAGTTTTCAGTTAAGTGAACAGAAATATCACATTCCTCATCATTACTATTGACCTAATCAGAAACATTTTTTAAAGTGTATATTTTCATTGATTTATTGATATCTGAGGACTTGAGAATAAAACTTATTATTAAGAATGTTCCCAGCAGCCGTATGGTACTAAATACCATCAACGAGTCTAATTTGGAGTGAAAGTGTCACCTGGGAGGCATCATGGTCTATCAAGTCCGAAGTTCTGAGTTTGAATCCTCATTCTGTAGTAGCGGTACTTTGTGTTCATAGCCAAGTCCACGTTTTCCATTTTCTCTCATGTAAGACGGCTATGGGAACATTTTGTAGATAGGTTTGATGAGTGAAATATTTTTAATGTGTGTGAAAGTCTTTTGAAACCGGTCTGTTTTATGTGGATGCCTCAGATGGCTGTGGATGCTATCATTATTCATGTGATTTGAATATACATACATGTTATCAACCAGTCCTATCGTTTAGGAAAAACATTTCCCTGATGTGTGTCTAAGACTGATTTGTCAGTGACTAAATTCTCAGTTCAGCTTTATCTCTTTATCTCTCTTGAGGATAAATTCACAATATATACGTCTTACCCCATAAAATCAACTGTTATTACAAATATACTGAAGTTATTTCTAACTCATAATACAGATTTTGTCCATGAATTTGAAAATTATGGCAGACTGGCATGATGATGAGTTAATACTCGTCTCTTTATAGTTTTGGGCATCAGAGTCTTATAAAATGAGGGGGTAAATACAATAATTTTCAAATTTTCTCATTTAAAAATTCTTTGTTTTTATTTGACCCCTGTTCCTTTGAAAATGGTACACCTGACATGCTTCCTGAATTTGGTCGATATCTTGCATTTTATTGTGTTTTAAATACTCTTCATAAGGCACCAGCCATGTAACAGGAATATGTATATTATTGCTGATGAAAACTTTTGTATATACTTAGCAAAACAAGTTTATCATAACCTACTAGTTACTTTTATCCAGAGTTTTTGTTTTCTTAGAATTAAAACACCAAGAACCACACTTCTAAGTCAAACCCTATTCATATTTGATGATAATTGAAGTTTAAACCTGGCATTTAAAGTCAAACATATTTTAGTGCGATATTTTTAACAATCTTTTTTCTAAGTAACAGTGGTATCAGAAATGCATTTATTTGAGGCATTTAGAGAAACTATTTTAGAATTACATGGGTTAGTAACTTTACAACCTAACTCTCTTAATACTAAGATCATAGCATATAAGGTATAACATTTTATACAAAATAATAATGAGCCCACACAATTGAATTTAAAGTGGAAATTTTTAATATGAAATGGAAGACATGCAGTGTAAGGATTAAATTATCATATTGTGAAAAAGTTATGCAGCTGAACACTGTGTTTTTATGGGTATAAAGTACAGTCTGAATAAATCTATGAAAAGCTTTTTTTAAGTGCAATTATTTGTTATAATGTGTAATTTTTCCTGCCCTTATGTTTATTTTAATTTTAATATGAAAGAAATGATCATCCCATTTTCTTTGAAAGTGGTATAAAGGTAAAACCACAAACCTCTTGAAAGAATTCCTTTGTTCCC
The DNA here is from genome assembly GCF_027475565.1 of Acinonyx jubatus. NCBI lineage: Eukaryota > Metazoa > Chordata > Mammalia > Carnivora > Felidae > Acinonyx > Acinonyx jubatus. The sequence continues at coordinate 45,641,101 of NC_069380.1, read as the reverse complement.
AATCACACGAATGTTGTTGGAACAAAATTTTGCCACCTGCCAGAGCTTTAAAAATTAAATCAAAAGGCTCACTGCTTCAAAATACTCAAACCGAAGGTAGGCTTCTAGATGAAAATGTAATGACTAGATCATTCTCATCATACACTTATTATTGTGCAACAGAAATGATGGATCTTTTGCTACCTTTCACTAGAGAATAATTCATAAATGAAAATGAAAAATATTTAAATTATGAATAATTATTCTTTGGTCCTACCTGAAAAATAGAATCGGGCTCTGAAATTGGGGGTGTCTCACTATGATAGTATTAAAACTTCCAAAAAGAAAAAGAGAGGAAAAAAGGTGAAGGATTTCTAACACTAGTTAAAACAATTCAGTGTTGGCATGCTTCATTAACTGTTTGCATACAAGACAAAAGTGCTTTCTGATGAAGTGGAAAACCAACTTGGGACCAATTTTCCACAACATAAATTCAACACTCATTCTACCTCTTGATACCTTTGTATTCAAACTACCAAGACGGTTTTTCATATCTGTCATATCCGTAATCATTTTCACGCTCCTATTTTGAATTCTCCAATCCTTGAAAATATTTACATTGTAGATTCTTTATTTCCTGAGAATAAACTCAAGATTAGAATTTACTGTTTTTTTTAAAAATAAATGTGAATTAATTACATTGGCAGCTATCGATTCTTACCATGTAAGAAACATGATAGAACAGTTTTTAAATGGACGGCTTAAATAAAATCTTGGTTACACTCAGTTTTATTCTCTCTCTCTCTCTCTCTGTCGCGCTGTATATATGCATATACGTAAGTGTCATAAGGCCTGTGATGTATTAAGCATCACTTCAAGTGTAGTCATCCTATACAATATCATGTACACCAACAGGAGAAGAGTTAGCACCTCTGTGAACTAGCAAAGGAATGAGTGCTAAGTTAGAGGAACACCATTATGGATCATTCTGTCACAGTAATGCGGCTTCAGCGACAGGTGCGTCACTTCCGCCAGACCAACAGAGAATAGCTACAAAGTGCTACCAAACACAGTGAGGTCTTCCACAGTCCCTACAGAGTAGAAGTTATTGTTTGCTTTGGTACATTGTATCTCGTCTTCATCAGCAATGTTCGGGATCGCTTTTGCTTATACAGAGTGAAGATCTGGGAGACAGGGTCTGTCTTCACTTCTCCCCTTCTCCATACTCATTGTTAGACTGCATGAGGAAGAAAGGGGACATTGCAGTCGTTTCGTTATTAGCAGAAGTATAACTCAGTTAGTTGATGAGCAGGGAGAATCACATCTTAATTTTTCATGTCCTATAAATCTCTCTGTTAAAATACTGTGAGCCAGCTTTTTTGTGGGAAAAATTTCTCTGGTAAAGCCTTAAAATGTTTACAGGAGTTTATATTTTTATTGTGTGGGAAGAAATCAGTTTCTAAATATTTACACTATGAAACATTATTTTATGACTTTTAATATAGTCAATAGCTATATTAGTTAAAATTCATTTCATGTCATGTTCACACTAAACCAAATGTTTTAAATCCTTGAAGTTTAAAATATTTCTAATTATGGGGCGCCTGGGTGGCTCGTCGGTTAAGCATCGACTTCGGCTCAGGTCATGATCTCACAGTCTGTGGGTTCGAGCCCCGCATCGGGCTCTGTGCTGACAGCTCAGAGCCTGGAGCCTGTGTCTCCCTCTCTCTCTGGCCCTCCCCTGCTCATGTTCTGTCTCTCTCTGTCGCAAAAATAAATAAAAACATTAAAAAAATTTAAAAAAAATATTTCTAATTAATGATCTTGTGATTTCAGAAGAGAAATTAGTCATACTATTTCCTTTGGTATTAAAAATAAAATCCTGTTGTTTAAAGAATGGACATCCTATTACATTAAAATCATATATGATTCAAGTGAGGGACTATATCCCTGGTACAAAGAGTATGTGGAAGAAGTAGAAGTTCTGTATTTTAAAAATATGGTTATTGATTCAGTGAACTAAATATATTAAACATGTAAAATATTAGATTCTTTTAATATACAGGAATAGAGATCTATGGATTTTTTTCTGAGACGTTCCATGTAAATCAGGAGTCTTATCTAATCAAGTCTTAAATCAATCCACTACTTAGGAAACACTTCAATATAATGCACTTTATTAAAGTAAGCTACATCTACAGTGGTTCTGGAATTAAAGCCATTTTGCATAAATACTGCTTCATATATGTGTATGTTTATAGACTACTTTGCCAATGGGAGAAAAAAATGAAATGAGATCAAAGGAAGTATTTCTGTTTATTATTTTGATTATAATGCTAGTGGGCCAAGTATCTCCTTTGAAAGCCCCTTTGTTTTGACTTATTAGCAGGATATGATGCTAGAGATGATAAGACAGTGCCTTTGATGTAGGAGGAGCCAAAGAGTGAATAGCTCCATTACCATTTGCCACCTGGGTTCTTTAAAGTATGGAGTTTACCCTCATAATCTACTGGTTGAGATGGTTTCTATTTAGATACCAAGGACAAGCTGGGACAAAATATGTTTTCATTTTTCTGTTTCAGTTCTATCACCTTGATTAGTCTTAATTCCTAAAAGGGCCCCAGTTATTGGGAAGTATAAAGCCAGAATCCCTGCGCTTGGATAGTTTACTTTTCAAAACTAATTTTTAATAGTTTGGCCTCATGAGAAATTGTTCATTCTTCTCAGCACGTGGATGACAAATTTGATAGCGTTACGGTTTAAAAAAAATTTTTTTTAATGTTCGTTTATTATTGAAAGAGAGAGAGCGTAAGCAGGGCAGGAGCAAAGGGTGAGGGAGGCACAGAATATGAAGCAGGCTCCAGGCTCTGAGTTGTCAGCCCAGAGCCTGACGTGGGGCTCGAACTCACAAACCGCGAGATCATGACCTGAGCCGCAGTTGGACGCCCAACCAACTGAGCCACCCAGGTGCCCCAATAGCGTTGCAGTTTATATTCCATCTGTGATGGTTCCGTTTGGCCTCTTGAACATCCAAGTAGTTAAGATCCACTGTGGGAAGTTGAAGGATTTACCCTGTTTCATCTTTTAGAATATTTAGTTCATTTTTAACTTAATCTTTTGTGTCTTGATTCATTATTTTTATGGTAACTGCATTCAGGGTTTTAAGTACTTTTTGAAATATAGGATTAATGAAAAATTAACAAGTTGGAAAACAAGATTCAAAAACGTCAATAATCACTGAAGATTGTTAAATTACATGAAGTCCTTTTATATTGCATTTTACTATTTATTGAATATGGTAACATTAAATTTCATAAGTAGGGTTTTAAAAATATATTTATTATGTCAGATAATTTTTGTGAATGTATCATATCAATGCCCTCATATCTGACATAATGGCTTAAACTGGGAGAGACTAAGTAGACATATTGTCTCAACAATTTTATTCAGCATTGATAGAAATATCAACATTTTCAGACTTCACATTCTTTTGAAAATACAAATAGACTTTTTTCATAATAAATAATCACTTGTAATGTTCATAATTTTATCCACATTAGGCATTATATGTATATGTAATATACATATAATGTACATAATGTGTATATATATATAATATATTACATATGTCACACACATAGGACATGTAAATTAGTTTAATTATAACATAATTTTTGGACTAATGTAATATTTCCAACATACAAATATATATTTCTCTCAGTAAGTAATTGGTTACGATATTAGTTGTTAGAACATTTATCCTACTTATAACTGGCCAACATACAATGTTTTAAAAGTGGTCATTTGTACAAACTGACACTATTTTATTTTAGACTTTGCATATAATAAAGAAAAGTGAACACGTCATACACTTCTTAATTCGATGGAATTCTTTAGCGTGACAATCACAGCTTTGCAGAGAGGTGCTTTATTTTCCTAAAATAAACATTGAAAGCAGTGCCCAGCCCAGCCACTCAATGCACACATTTAACACTCACCAGGAGGGAGGTTTGGTGTGCTGAGCCCACTAAGTTTTAGATCTCAGAAGGGGCTTTACACCCTGTGGTGTAGGCACACTTCTTTCAGCAGAAAGCATGTCATTAAAATACTGCCCTCTTGCAGTGGCTTCAAACTAGTGTAGCTGGAATTGTTTTTAGTCACTACACAGCATGATAAGCATTTTGCTATTTTCCTGAAGTAATTTACTATTTGTATACAGGTCACAATGAGGGAAATCAGTTTCTTCATGACAAGCAATATTGACTTAAATCCAATATGTTCAAAATCATTTTCCACTTTTGCAAAAGAAAGAAAGAAAGAGAAAGAAAGAAAGAAAGAAAGAAAGAAAGAAAGAAAGAAAGAAAGAAAAGCAACCATTGAGCCATGATCCACATATATACAAAACAAAGATGAAACTGAATCATAGATGGAAATATGTTAAGCAAAGAGAAATTTATCTTAACTTTCGTCCATCAATACCCACTTAGATAATTTAAACGATTCACTGTGAATGAAAAGAAAACATAGAATACAATATGTTTTATTGGTTAACTTAAAAAATATTAAAGCTGCTTATTTTGGCATCATGGAAACACATTCTCAATGAAAACATTGTGCGTTGTATTATTAACTCACAGCATATGATCTCCATTTCTCCCTCCCTAGATTTCTACCCCCCTGGGATAGAAACAATGTGGACTCACACATTTATTATATTAATTAGAAATCACTACCTAATATAATTATTCTGGCAAGCACATGGTGAGTACTGAAAATATTATTGACAGAATTTCTCCATTTAACTCTGGTGTTAAAAAGATTTGCATGTCTAAAACTGCCTTGATTAGATATTGTTTTTGACGACTCTGCTCAGTGTTTTACTATATGCACATTAAGCATGAGGACTTTTAGCACGTCTGAAGTAACATCTGCTCTGTCTTTTTGTTGCTGGGTTCATGGTATAATTAGCTCTATATTTCACCAAATACAATTTTGCTCCCATGGCGGACAAAGCAGCATGAAGAAAACATAAATAATTGCAGATTAGAGAAACAGAAGGCAAAGTGGGTGTAGATGGCTTTGATAAAAAAGGGTTAAGGAGAATAGAAGGTCAGCTCATTATTAAGAAAAAAAAGGAGGCAGTTAAAATTAGATATGGTCTTTGTAATTAAAGAAAACACACACAGATTTTTATTTTAACAGTTTCCTATTTGGCCAGATAGTTTAGTGACTTGGAATGGTGTAGTTTGTTTTGTATTTATTTAGAAAACATTTTAAGAAATATTCATGTTTGGATACACACACACACACACACAATTTAATTATTAGAGGAAATGTTGAAATGATAGAGGTTTTGTGTTAATTTTCCCAGTGTGTAAAACACTCTTTTAAAAAAGATAATACCACTTTTACAGAATCAAGTTACTCATTGTAGCCAGCTTGTCAGGTTTTTATAGCCTGAGAGTCCAATTTCACTGTGCCTCCAAACAACCATTAGTCAATATATTTGCATAAGCCAGTAGTATCCCCTTCATATTAGATTCATGTTAAATTTGGGACTCTTCGCTCTATTACATATCTGGCTAAGTGTGTGTCATTGTTTAGCATTACACAAATTATGTACAAGAATATTAAATACATACACAAAATATGTAAAAGAGCCAATGTTGAAGTAGTGTGTTTTGGCAACTGACAACATAGTTTGTTGTGTAGTTTTTAAAAATATGCTGTCTGATAAGTGATTTACATTAGCTTCATAGATGTGAAATGTGATTTTCCACAGCTTTCACTTTTTGACTACAAACCATGAAATATCCCGAAGTGGTAACAGAGGACTAACTTGGCACTTACTTTATTTGTATCAGAAAAAAGTCCTCAAAAGTCTTGAAAACAAAGTAAGGATCTTTTTTGTTTGTTTGTTTAGGAAGAAAAAAAGACGGATAAAGGAAATTCTGATCTTAGAGGTATTCATCCAATAGCATAAAATGGGTGAAAGTATCAAAACATACTTCCTATTTCATTCTATATCTGAAGCATAAAACTCACATATCAACTCAATTACTACACAAACACAGAAAAATAAAATCCAGAAAGCAAATCCAAGTGATAAATTACTGTATAGTTCTCTGTTGAAGGACAATTTAAAAGGTAACTATGCAATGCGGCATAAATAATTCAAAAATAATATATTCTTCTCACAATTATTTTTCCTGTTGAAGAAAGACAAAATATTTCTGTACTGTAAGAATATTTTTTTCACATAGATAGCTGGCGTAACTGTATTAATCACTTTAATAGTGCCTGGGAGATTTTACCACCTCTCCACGGACGCCAGAAATTCTTATCCAGCTTGCCTCAGGCTAGCAAAAAGTTGCCCAGGTTCAGGGCCGTATGTAAATAAACCATTTCCAGAAGAAACGTGCCACAAAATAACATGATGTTATTCGTCTACTAATTCTCTGAATTTTATTGGGTTAATAGAGGGTACAAGGTAAATCCTACCTTGGCACATACATGATTATTTAAATTGTACTTTTCCTGGAATCATGACAAAAGGGACTAATATATAGTTTAGCTAGGTTAGAGCTTTTTAATTCTAATTGCACAGTAGAATCTTCCAGGTACGTTTGGTGTTTTAAAGTTTTTTATTTATTTTCCAGTTAACACACAGTCTAACTGTAGTTTCAGGTGCACAATATAGTGATTCAATGCTTCCATACATCCTCTGGTGCTCATCACAAGTGCACTCTTAATCCCCATCAGCTATTTAACCTGTTCCGTCTCATCTCCCCTCTGGTAACCATCACTTTGTTCTCTATAGTTAACAATCTATTTCTTGGTTTGCCTCCTTCTCTTTTTTTCCCCTTGCTCGTTTGTGTTGTTTCATAAATTTCACATGTGAGTGAAATTATATGGTATTTGTCTTCTCTGATTAACTTATTTTGCTTAGCATAATACTCTCTAGTTACATCCACGCCATTGGAAATGACAAGATTTCATTTTTTTTATGGCTGAGTAATAGTCCATTGATACATATACCACATCTTTATCCATTCATCAGCTGATGGACACTGTTGGGCTGTTTCTATAATCTGGCTATTGTAGATAATATTGCTATAAACATAGAAATACATGTATCCCTTTGAATATGTATTTTTGTATCCTTTGGGTAAATACCTAGTAGTGCAGTTGCTGGATTGCAGGGTAGTTCTATTTTTAACTTTTTGAGGAACCTCCATACTGTTTTCCAGAGTGGATGCACCAGTTTGCATTCCCACCAACAGAGCAAGAGGGTTTCCCTTTCTTGGCATCCTTGCCAACACCTGTTGTTTCTTGTGTTATTGATTTTAACCATTCTGATAGATGTGAGGTGGTATCTCATTGTAGTTTTGATATACATTCCCCTGATGATCGGTGATGTTGAGCATCTTTTCATGAGTCTCTTGGCCATCTGTATACCTTCTTTGGAAAAATGTCTATTCAGGTCTTTGCCCACTTTATTTATTTTTAAATTTTTTTAATGTTTATTTATTTTTGAGAAAAAAAGAGAGAGAGACAGAGCGCAGGCAGGGGAGGAACAGAGAAAGAGAGGGAGACAGAGAATCTGAAGCAGGCTCCAGGCTCTGAGCTGCCCAATGTGGGGCTCGAACTCACGAACGTGAGATAATGACAGGAGCCGAAGTTGGACACTTAACCAACTGAGCCACCCAGGTGCCCCTTTGCCCATTTTATAACTGGATTATTTGTTTTGGGGGTGTTGAATTTTATAAGTTCTTTATATATTTTGGATACAAACCCTTTATCAGATATGTCATTTTCAAATATCTTCTCCCATTCCATAGGTTGCCTTTTACTTTTGTTGATTATTTCCTTAGCTGCGCAGAAGCTTTTTATCTTGATGAAGTCCCAAGACACAACAGCAGACCATACACAACACATACCAGAGACACTCACTAAAGCACCAGCTTCTGAGTGCTCGTGGACCTCTTCTTAAAGCCATTACTTTCAGGAGCAGGAGACATAACTGGCTTTTCAGCACATAGAAGAAGGCAGGGAGCTATAAAACACACACACACACACACACACACACACACACACACACACACACACACACACAAAACAACCCTTAGATTTATTCCTAACCAACACAATCATAATCTCTAAGAGTAGGATCTGTGTATTGGTATTTTTTTTAAAGTTCCAAGGGATGCCAATGAAAACTTCGTTTTGAGAACACAGAATTCTAGTCTAATTCCCTTTTCTCGATTTGAGTCTCCTTTACATGTTTTTATCAATATAAACTTGAAAACCACTAGTTATTTCACATCCATTACACAATTCCGTCTGTGGAAAACTTGGTTAAAAAATATTTGTGTGAATCATACACAATGACCACTCAGAATGTGAAAGTACTTAAGGTATTTGAGGAAAACTAGAGTGGATCCCTCATTTTTATTCTCTTTTCCTTGCTTTTTTTCTATATATCATGGGTTTCTTGGATCATCATTTTATGGCTTACATTTTTAAATGCAGACAAAATAAAATCACATGGAGAGGCTTTATTAAACCAAGTATATCTGCCTATGTCTCAAGGTTTGGACATATATAGTTTGAAAAACTGGAAAAACTTGTTAGGTGAATTAGCTCATGTGGATGTTATTTGTGAATGAATATCTTTTGCATATGCTTTGCAATATTTTCAAGAAAGGACCTAAGGTTCTGAAAGTTGTTTTGACTTGGTCAAGCTAGTGCCTAGAAGGATCTGAATCCACTCATTTTGATTTCAAAAATCTAAGTTTTTTCTATAACCTCAGTGTCTTTCTCACTGGGCATGGTGATCAAGCATATCTGAATCTTTTAGTTGTATTATACTTGGAGACAAATACACAAACAACCATTATTTCCCTTTCTGGGAAATTCAAATAAAAAATTAAAATATTGAGATATTGGTATATGATATTTGGCCCTGCTCCTTCATGCCAGTGATGATGATTTGACACCAAGAATGGAAATTATAGTAAATGTCTTGTTCTGCTTTTTCACCTCAGATATTTTATATATTTATTATTCCAAACACATTCTCCCATTGGATCTCAATCCTCTACTTTTCCTGAGGTGTAAATGAGTTTGTGTGTATAAAGAATTAATACAAAAAGCCTGAAAGTTGTTTTTGTTATACACGCAGAGGAAATGTTTAATAGTAGCATAATTACTATGGAATTCACGAGAATGTAGCTGTCTCCATGTTAATAAAGTTACTGATTCAAAAGAATCTAAATATAGAAAGTAAGAAGTCATATTTTTGGGGGGAGTTGAAATCACTTTTATTTCCATGCACACATAAGAATACACACTTGGAGAGACAGATCTTAATTTCTCTTTCCTGCGCTACCTTTCCAACTCAAACACATAAGGCTTTGCCAAATTCTCTTTTCAGTTAAACTCTGAGGACGGTACATGAGTAGATGGGGCACAAAAGTTCTCTTCTGTTGCTTCTGCTCAGAACTGGGGAGAAGGTGTCCTCTTTCCACCCCTGAAAGCCCAGGAATTGTTTAACAGTATTTTTGCCATTCGGGTTGCATAGTTCATAAATCTCTTTAATGCCCAAATTACATTACATTTAATGAAATTTTACTCCTAATTCATTTGATTTAGCTACTTGCTTGCCTCTAATTTGTGGGTCAGAGAATTTCAGCAATTTTGTCTGAAGTGGTATTGGATTGTTTTAAATATGTGAATACTGAAGTTCTGTCATCCTGTTAAAACTCATTTTTGAAATGAAAGCTCATGTCTCTTTATATCATCAGCATGAAGCTTGAAATTAAAACAATATTTTCAGGTTTTGACTTCTTTTATCTTTTGGATTTTAGCAATAGAGTTTTGGGTTTCAGGAAAGTACTTTGTTTTGAGCTATATCCTGGTATAAATAAGAGAGATCTCCAAATACTAGTAAGGAGAACTCTGAGACTAAGACACTTAAAAAGGATGAGTGTCACCCTGATTTAAGGATGAATAATTTATGAGAATAACCAGAGGTAACTTTGTACTAAGATTATTTTCTTTTACAAATGTGGAAAATTAGCAAATTTCTGGCGCTCGAGAGTGTGGCTCCCACATAATTTTCATTACTGCTGCAGGAGATTCTCTGTTGAGTTGGAAGTAGAGCTATGAAAATAGGTTTTCTGCTTTAACTATATGGTGAAGATAGTTCAAGTTGAAACAGGGCTGCAAATGCAATTTCCTAAGTACATAGTGGTTTAAATAGGCTTTCGAGATTGGTATCTCAATCAGAACCTAATTGAATATGATTTTAGGAGGAAATTTATGATGTAAACCATTTATAAATAGTTATTTCCATACAGCTTTCACAACACAAAAAAACAATTCCTAGAGTAGACGAGTAAACATTAATAAATTTTAAGTAGAAAAAGTTACCAAAGTGGTTATATCATGATTCCAGGTTTAGGTCTTTCCAAGTCCCCAGTGACTATGGTACAATGAAACCTAATTTCAGTTAGCGCCTATTAATAGAAGCTGTTTAACTAACTTTATTTCTATCCTCCACTTTCAACAAAACAATTCTACTCCTGTTAATAATAGTGCCTACAATTTACTGGGCACTTACTATATGCATGGACAAGCCAGTGTGCTTTACATGTGTGAAGGCATTCAATATAACAATGCAATAAGGAGGCAGGGACAATGATGATTATCTCCTGATTTAGGAAGAAACTGGGACAAACAAATTCCCTAAGATCATGCACTTTGACATGGCTGAACTAGGATCTGAATCCTGTTCGGATGCCAAAGTCTGTAGCCCAAACCACAGGGTGAACTGTTAAGAGCCTGGCAGTGAAATCACAGTGAAAGAGGTGAAGTGATGCTGGTAGAGGGCTTTTCCAATGATTTTTGTCTTTACTGAGAAAATTATGCATATTTAAACCCATGGGCCAAATAGTAGGTTGTCACACATTAGCATACAAACACATATGGTTTCTTTTCATAAAAGAAAATAACACCTCAAACAAGTGCAGTAGATTTTAGGTTAGAAGGACCCTCAATTAATGCTAACTCACAAAAATGATACCTTACTATACTAATTTGAGGAGTAAACCAATAAATAAATTTGAGATAGCTGGTTTATTTGAGTGGCATTTTCTTTAAGCTTGATTTAGATTTAATTTTAAATCTTCTGGAATTGAGAATGAATATTACATTTAAATGCAATGTGTTCGACTCTCCTTTTATGCCCCGCTCTCAGTCCCCCAACTTTTCCTTAAAAGCACTGGCTGTAAGTATTTGCCCCAAAAAGCCGTGTGTGTGTGCCCCAAAAAGCATGCACACTTCTATAAATTCAAACTTGCTGTTGTTGCCTCTGCCAAAAATGTCATTTTCCTTTCCTTTTCTATGCAGACCTTCCCCACTTGAGTGAGCATGCACTTGACCTACAGTGCTTTGTTCATATCTGTAACCTAGTAAATGGAGATGCGTCTCTAATACAACATAATGAGATAATTTAATTCTCTGAGCTTTTCCATGCCATTGTCTTTATTTTTATAAAACAGTAAATAGTTTTCCTTATTTCATCTTTGTATGCTTTCTAAAAGTCACATATATTTCTAGTACGATTATAACAACCACAGTGCCATATACATGAATACAGTGCATATAAGCCCTACATTTCCAGTTTGCTTCCCAAATCCTCAAAATGTATAAACACCAAAATCTCTTTTTCCTTTCTTGGTCATCTGTGAACACCTCAAGGGCAGACCGAATCCCTTCTGTAGTCCCCAGTAGTATTTGGAGCAGTGAATCGCATTCAGTGGCTGCTCAGTAAATGAATTAAATTAATAAATGAGTTAGTGAGAATCCTGAAAATACAGAAATATTAATTAAACTGTTTTATACTTTTAAGATAGGCTGTTTCTAATGAAAATGTAAACAACAAGGTATGAAGGAAGTGTGTAATTTGAGACCATCCACTCATTAGTCATATGGTTACTCTGTTAAAGGAAACATATTTCAGGGTCAGTATGTCTTCCCATGGACTCTACTTCTCAAACTTGTAATATGAACAGGAGCTCAGTTTTGGACATCTCAAATTTAAAGTCTCTAACTGATGATCTTATTCCAAACCTACTCATTCTTCAGTCTTCTCATCTCTATTATTAGTAACTCCCATTTCACACTTCCTTGCTCATGCCCCGGACCTTCAGCCCTTGCCAGCTGTTCCCTCTCTTCTACCTGCATCTGATGTGTCCACAGATACACCCACCTCTAACCCCTTTATCACCCAGCACCTGGATCATTGTGAAGGTGTTCTAACTTGATTTCTTGCTTCCTGCCTACTCCCTTACAGCTGTCAAGGTGGTCCTGTGAGCACCTATCTCAGACCAGATCGCTCCTCTGTGTATACCATCCCAATTCTTCCTATGTCACGTAGAGTAAAATAATAAAAGATCTTTTGATAATTTATAATCCTGCATGATGGGGTCCTGGCTTCTCCTCTCTGACTGCCTTCCCTCCTGTGCTCACTTTCACTCACTTGTCCTTAGCCGCTCTGGCCCTCTTGCTATTTCTGAGATGTTGCAGGAACACTTCTGCCTCAGGATCTTTGCATTGCTCTTCCCTCTTCTTGGAATCCTCTTCTTCTGGAGATCCATAGATCTTGTTTTCTTATCTCCTTCAAATGTTACCTTCTTTTTAAGGCTTTGACCAACAACCCGATTTTAAATTGCACCGTACCCCCTCAACATATAAATACTTCCTAACCTCTTTCCTGCTTTGTTTTTCTCCATGGCACGTATCACAATCTGATGTATCATGTAATTTATTGAGCATATAATTTTAGGTTGTCAGCCCCCTAGGGCCTGGGACTCTGTTGCCCAATTTGCTCATTGCTAATCTCCGTGTCTAGAACAGTGCCTGCAACCAATATTTGTTGAAAGAATGACTTAACAAGGAATGTGTTTGGGAGTACAAAAATATATGAAAAACAATACTGCTAAACAAATTTAACTGAGACAAAAATTATGAGCAGGTCGGTTGTTCTCTCACAAAAGCACTACTTTTCCAGTGAGATTAAGGATTAAGAGAGAGGGCTTCAAGATTCTTTGCACTGAGAAAAATGATGAAACGGTTAAAACATTTATTCTCTAAATGTGACATGCTCTAGGAGCTACACATCACTTCAGCTCATGTTTACACATTATGCTACTATAACTGCTTAAAATGTAGGGATTTTTAATTGAATTTTATGGCTGGCCTACATTGTTGATAGTAATTTTTATGTTATAGCTTATGAGTTTAGTCATAGAAAGATATAGAGAAATTTCCATTGATGTAATAAAATATCTATAAAAACAAAATGGTGTTTCCTTAGTAGGTAGCTATTTTATGTATCTCTAAATCTGTGAGCATTCAATTATAAAAATTCATTTTGAGAAAGAATATTTAGTAAATTAAATAACTTTCTTTAAAACAATAAGACTCAATGATATAGTCCCGGGTATTTTACATAGAATAGATATTTTTAATAAACTATTTTATATTTTCAAATTACCACAGTAATATATTGACAGGTAGGAACGCAAAACTTACCCCAAATTTCCTTATTCGTGCTATTCATAGTCAAGCAGATTATTTATTATAACCCATGGCATTTTAAAATATATTTACTATTTATGCTTTATCAGTTGGATTTCATTTAGCGTTCCAAGAGAGTTATGAAAAGTTATAGTTGTATTGTTTCATATTGTTGTCTTTGTAAAAACAATTTTATTTTAATTTGGTGAAGCCACTTAACATCAGATTTACCCTGTTTAATTTTTAAATGTACAATACAGTATTGTTGAGTGTAGGTACAATTTTGTACAGGAGATCTCTTGGCCTTATTCATCTTGCTTAACTAAAACTTTATGCCCATTGATTAGCAACTCCTTATTTCCTCCTCACCCCAGCTAAGTGAAATAAGCCAGATCAGAAAGACAAATACTGTACTACATCATTCCATGTGTATGAGATATTGAAAATAGTCAAATTTAAGTTATTATATTTTATTAAGTTTTTGTTTTTAATGGCCAAATAGGTTTTTAATTGGAAATTATATTATTGACCTATATTTAAAGTATTCAAGTAACTAAATGAAGTTTTCAAGACGCTATTTTTCTTAGGAACATTTAGATTTTATTTTTTCAAAAAGCATATGCATTAATCAAATTTAATGTGAACTCAAACTGATTCTTTTCCATAGTTAGTAATAGTTATTCAAGATATTTTACTTATTTTACCATGGGAAACGGTGATGAAAAATGGGAATGTTCCATTATTATTGACCTTTAAAATCTCTTAAGTTAAGGATTATGAATACTTTTGGCTGAAAGCATACATAATCCTACTATTTTCTTTTTCTTCTATATATTCCCTCTCAACAGCACTTTCTTGAATTTTAAAATGGATAACATTCATTTGACATTTTGCAGTCTAAAAATTAAATTTTCATGCTTGCTTTGAATGCATCTGGGAACCTAGAAATGAAATTTTGATAGAAATAAAAATGCCACTGGGAATATTATTGATTACCTGGAATGTGTGGCTTTCGTTTGCCAATTAAAACATATTAGCCAAGTCGTCTGGAAGTGAATTGGTGTCTATTTTTTCAATCATTGATATAATAGATAATTTACATCAGTTGTTTATAAAAGCTTTCAGATGATCTTAAAATATTAGAATATAAAAGTTCTCACTAATTTTGTAGAATTTAGACAATTCGAGAAACATTTTCAGAGTGTTTTAATACCTCTGAATTCTAAAACGAGTAGTCACAAAAGATTGGTCACAAAAGATTGGTTTGAACCTTTATACTATCTTTAATAAAAGGGTATTCCTCTCCTTTGTTAATTGCTAATTTAAAAATAAGAATAATTTTTTATATTGTCTCAACTTAATTCCTGACTTTTGTCAATCCAACATTATATTTAGACCCTCTGCTAGAAACAGATCTAAAAATATGGAGAATAAACTGACTGTTGCCATAGGGGTGGGGGAATGGGAGGAACAGGCTTCCCGTTATGGAATGAAAAGTCATGGGGACGAAAGGTCTAGCATGGGAATAGAGTCAGTGGTACTGCAACAGTGTTGTCTGGTGACAGGTGGCAGCTACAGTTGTGGTGAGTTTAACATAATGCATAGAGTTGTCGAATCATTATGGAATACCCTTGACACTAATGTAACATTGGATATCAACTATACTTAAATAAATAAAACTCTTTAAAAATAAAATACCTGCTAATTTTTCCTATCATTCTATGGTGATTTGTTCTTATTCATTACTGTTGTGCACTATTGTTACTGAAACTCTGAACTCTCAGGTGGCTAGCTCCCAAGCAATTCATTTGTTGCTAAATTCTATTGATGGTTCCTAAACTTCAAAGCATCATGCAAATGTTAATTATGATTCACTGCCTTCATTCTTTTTATTTTTTTAAAATGTGTATTTATTTTTGAGAGAGAGAGAGACAGAGAGAGAGAGAGACAGAGAGAGAGAGAGACAGAGAGAGAAAGAGAGAGAGGGAGACAGAGAACAAGTGGGGGAGGGGCAGAGAGAGAGGGAGGAACAGAATGTGAAGCAGGCTCCAGGCTCTGAGCTGTCAGCACAGAGCCCGACGCGGGGCTTGAACCCACGAACTGTGAGATCATGACCTGAGCTGAAGTCAGAGGGCTTAACTGACTGAACTACCTAGGTGCCCCTCATGGCCTTCATTCTGAATGCCAGTTCACTGAATGGCTGTTCTGGCCCCTGTACCTGGCAAGCCTAGGCAATGCAGAGACTTAAAGTGGAGACTTTACCTTTAAGGAACTTAAGGAACCCCTTGGAGCGATACTGCATTTTTCCTTGGTAAGATTGAGATGGTCAAGTTCTACTTGGATTTTTAGAACTTTCTAGTTTCAAATTTTAATCCCTTTTAATATTCATGGTGTATTCACTATTTTTCTATTTGTTTTGAAATCTCCTTTTAGGTCTAATATTTCTTAGGGAGGGCCATACTTTCCTTTTTACAATTTTATAAACTCCAAATTGACATGGTATAATTGTCCCTTATTTTCAGGCTCCTCCCCTTCCTCCTCTTCCTCATATCAGTTTTATGACAGGTACTTTGTTTATGCTTATTAACTACTCAGAGTGCTAATTTGGTACTTATCCTCCATTATTGGTACATTACACGTGACAGACCGAGGTCACACTGCTTCCTTAATATTTTGTCCCTGTCTCATATCTGTCTGACCTCAACACCTGTGATCTCAACCTTGACATTTCTACTTAATAATAATAGCTCTCTTTATTAATTACCTAGTTCTATGTATTTTTGTGCTTCATGTACATCATCTCATTTAATTGTGTGCTTGCCCTTGAATAGGTGTTACTCCCACTTTCCAGACGAAGTGTCTGAGGTACAGGATGAGTCTCTATGCTCAGGATGACAAAGGCGATATTTAAAGCCACCTGTAACTTTTACTAACTTTCATGCTCTGTCACCTCACAATGAATACTAACTAGTTATTCCTTGTGAGGTAAAATTAAGTATAGGGAAAAGAGTTCCCTTTCTTATTCCTACCTTTAAAAAAAATTCAGTTGTTGGAGCGCCTGGGTGACTCAGTCTGTTGAGCGTCTGACTTCAGCTCAGGTCATGATGGGTTTGTGAGTTTGAGCCCCGCATCCGGCTCACTGCTGTAGGCACAGAGCCCACTTTGGATCCTCTGTCCCCCTCTTTCTGGGCCTACCTTGCTTGCACGCTCTCAAAAATGAATAAGCGCTTAAAAAAATTCAGTTGTTGGCATGGAAGTAATGAGTTTTCTATAAGAAATTTTAAAGCAGGTGTTCTAATCTTGTTCTTATGGTCTGAAGTCATATTAGGATATTATTTGACTTACTAAGGTACTACATACCCAGATGTCCTAAAATGTCCTAAAGTGTTATCAGATGTAGCAGCAGTGTGGTCCCAGGACCCATGGAAAGGAGGGCTCTCAAAATACTTTCAGGGAGTCCAAGAGGTCAAAATATTTTGCATAATGATACTGAGACCTTATTTACCTTTAAAAAACCTCATTCTTTCATGAGTGTACTGGAGCTTTTGAGGCTACATGTTTTGTGACATTGCAACAGACTGAATGTTAGAAGTGGATATGGAAATCCAAATGACTTCTTAAGACACACTTGGAAACTGAGGGTTGATGGGGGGTGGGAGGGAGTGGAGGGTGGGTGATGGGTATTGAGGAGGGCACCTTTTGGGATGAGCACTGGGTGTTGTATGGAAACCAATTTGACAATAAATTTCATATATTGAAAAAAAATAAAAAATAAATGTTCAGTGAGAAAAAAAAGACACACTTGAAGAATTTTGTAAAGTGTGTATTTTTTCAAAAATATTTCTTATTAAAATATGGTACTCATGCTAATATGCGATGGATTTGTGGTTGTAGTTATTTTTAATTAACAAATATTTTTATTCATAATTTTCTTTTCTAATATAGTAAATATTGACATGGAACCAATGTGTGTAGAGACATCCTGAAACCAGTGTGTTTGAGAAACACTGCCATATAAAGCTATATGTTACAAATAAGACCCTTGATTTTTATTTTTACTTTTTAGGCTTTTTAAAGATGTTTATTTCATTATTTTTGAGGGAGACAGGGCGCGAGTGGCGAAGGGGCAGAGAGAGAGGGAGACAGAGAATCCCAAGCAGGCTCCATGCTGGTTCTGTCAGCACTGAGTCCGATGAAGGGCTTGAACTCATTAACTGTGAGATCATGACCTGAGCCAAAACCAAGAGTCAGACAAGAGCCATCCAGATGCCCTTGATTTTTAGAACCTGTGTTCAGAAACCTTGATCTATTTACGACAAGTTTTCTCCAGAGTTTCCATGAAAAATGCTTGTAGTCAGTGATGGTAGTGAGGAGAATGAAGAAGTTTCAAATGAGAATCTTGTGAATCAATATGACAGTCTCAGGAAGGTTGACAATGAAGATGAGTGAAAACTTATTTTCAAAGTCTCTGTTGATTTTTAAATGATTATTATTTATCTCCATTTTTATCTTTTCTTGTTTTTGTAAATAAAACTTTAGTTCTGTCAGATGTCTTTGGTAAAATTTTTGTATGCATCTCACTCATTCAGGTAGCATTTAGGGAGAGTAGTCTCGCCAGTAGACTGGTGAATTCCAAAGAGAGTATGAACACATAGTCATGAATTTTATTCTGAACTGTATAGCAAATGATGGAGCTAAGATTCAGGTCTATAGCCCAACCAATGAGGCCAGTTTCTATATTTATCTATCAAACTTTAATTATTTGGAACTGAGAAATATAGTCCAACAAACACATATTGAACATGTATTATGCACAAAGAATTCCCATCTCTCTAGTCAAAGCAAGGTTTAACTTCATTAAGACATTTCTCCTCTCTAAATATTTTAAAACACAGGTACGACTTTAATGCTAAAACACAAGAGAACCATTTTCCTTTGACCCTCTTCATAGATTCATGTAGGAATATGGCATTAAGTGATATTAAAGTTTTGTGTGTGTTTATAAAAGGTTTTCTTTCTCTTTTTGAAATGAGATGTTTAAAGTGTACTGTGTAGCTTGTGAACCCAAGAATACTTTATGTTTTTTAATCTGAAGAACAGCCATAATGTTTTTTTTTTAATATTAATTTGCACCTCTTTAGATTTCCACAGAGGACATTTCTAAAATTTATGTGTAGCATAAACACTTCTTTTAGTTAATTGTAGAAGTTTAACACTGACTATATTTACAGCCCCGTAGGTATAGTTGAAAATTTACATATTAAACAGAGATGCTCTCTGGCATGGTTTAAGAAAATGATCTGTGTTCTTAATTACACCTTTAGCATAAATGTGTGAATGTCATTTACTGAAATGTAAAGAAGAAATCTATGATGATGAAGATAATGATGATGATGATATAAAACATTAATTATATTAAGTTGGCAAATTTTGTGGTTTTTTTAGTATATGATCAATTTATATTTAATGAGACTATGAGTTGAAGTTTATTTCAATATGATGAAAATTCTAGACTTATAATTAGTTTCATAGCTATTTTATGTCTTTTAGGTGAATGAAAACTTCCATCTCAATGAATTTCAAAGCTAAATTTCCAAACTAAATTAAGGAAGTATGTAACTTTGTTTATACTTTTCATAGTAATTGATTTTATTCCTAGAGTCAAATACTGATTTCTAGTATACAGAATGAGTGCATCATTTGACTTAATGAAAATGAGTTGGTTGTTCATTTACTACGTGTGACAAAATTACATTTCCCTATTTTTAATGTTTTTAAATGTTTACTTATTTTTGAGAGAGCAAACAGGAAAGGGGCAGAGAGAGACGGAGATACAGAATCTGAAGCAGGCTTCAGGCTCTGAGCTGTTGGCACAGAGCCCAGCGCAGGGCCCGAACCCACAAACTGCAAGATCATTACCTGAGCCGAAGTCGGACGCTTAACTGTCCAAGCCACCACGCGCCCCAACGTTTCCTATTTTTAAAAGACAGTCTATCAAAAGCTGTTAAGAGAGAATCTCCTACGGTATTTCAAGCATAAGAATAATAATTATCAATATTTCCCAATTAATATTTGTCCTTTCCTTAAGCAGTTTTAAAGATACTTAAAACATAGTCCAAAATTAGAGTTGACAATTGCAAATACAAACCAACCAACACAGTAATAAAATCAATACTTACATTTCCCTTGAGGCCACTACTTACTGTTTGCCGCACCATTTCCTTAATGGAATGGCAGTTATGTTTGCAGAAACCTTGTAACTACCATTTTTATGTTTTAACTAAAAGCAGCTTTCTTGAAGAAGTATGATAAAGAAATTCTTGAGCTGCTGTTAAAAATTGTCATAACCATTTAATAGTTAATAGGAGTGCAGAGAAAGCAACCTTTCTCTTTAAAATCTTTTCCAGATAAACATTGTAGCCTTTCATATGAGGTGCTGTTTTTCTGATAATGGCAATATGTCTTTTATGTGTTCATTATGATGGACATTGACTTCATATTTAAACATCTCGCTACACTTAAACAACTCACCCAGTTTAAATGGACATATACAATTACTAGGGTGCTTTTCATTTCGGGCTGATTTTGAAAGTGTACTGTCAAAAATGTAAAAACTGGAGGGAAGTAAGGGAAATTAGCAGTTTTACTCTGCATATTAAGATTAATTTCAAAATCTAATTGACAAAATGTCTTACTAGCTATTCAGTTGATTTTTCTTCTTATTGTTTTGACGGGATAGTAATTTCCCTTTTTTAGTCATTATTTTGCATTTCTTATGAAATTATCTAATATTGATATAGCATTTTAATGCCAATTCTTTTAACAGATTTACATTTTTATAGGCTTCAGTCTAAGTTAGAAATTAATTTATCTCCACATTTGCTTCTGATCTTTTTCTTAAAGATAATAATAGTCTAAGAATCATTCAGGGTGGAACAGTGCATTTTACCTGCCAGAGGAATTTATGCATGGTCAAACTTTGTTTTTGAGAGTGATTGTACAAACTAAAATAGAGAAGTCGTGTGAACAGAATTCATGGCCCTTTTTAGAGACCACGTTTTGAAACAGGATATTGAAAATGAAGTCCATTGGCCAGCTTCGGTGTTTTTCCATGATGATGTCAGCAGCTGTGTCGCGTGATAAAGCTGCAATATTTTCATGACAAAGAAAAATTCATATCCACATCTTTAATAAATGAAGGAGAAAAAAAAAACCTCGTCCATACTGGATTCATATATTCCCATCAGAACCTTTGTAGCGTCTCTCAACTGTAAATATTGAGAGTAAGATCAGAATGAAAGGGGTGTTGCATCAAAATTAATCGCTGAAGTTATTACTTACGGTGTCACTTGTTTCCCATATTCAGGCTTTCCACACAAAGCTTTGAAGAGCCCTACAGGACCAACCAAATGTAATTGATACAGAATCATTGCCACACAACAGCTGCACTAACAGGGTGCTGCAGCTTTTACTTTAATCTACCTTTCTTTCTGAGAGTTTATTATGTTTTTGAATTTATTCTTTTGTAGATCCGGGAGCTATCTTTTTTATGGAAATTAATCTTTTTAGAAGATTTGTACTCTCTTTTTCAAACACTAATACATTCATTCAAGTATCCTATTATTCAGATCCAGCTGGCTTTTATCTGGTGATATTTACTTCAAAAAGCCAAGTTAAATGGTATCATAGATTAATTCTCAGGGCACAGGAAAGCTTTTTTAGAGAAAAACATGATTTGGTAATTACTTGAAATATCATAATAAAAATCACAGAAAATGTCAAAAATGTATTGTATAATCTGTCATAATAGGAAGCTTCAAGAAGTTGTTTCACTAGAAATGTGGTATTCTGAGTCCCTCGTAAGTTTTCATTTCAGTCAAACATGATATAACTCGAAAGTTTGCTTTGGGTTCTAATAAACTGTATTATGAATTTTAGGTTTATATTGTTTGTTCACACAAAGCAGTGAAACTTCAAAAGGGACATTATCCACTGCTATCTCTTACATAAATCAAACTGGAAATAAGACACATTTTACAATTCAATTTAAGATCCCACTGAGACAATAATGTTGCAAGCTGTGCATTTTGCAAAGTAATATAGTAATGTCTAGTTTGCATTTTTGAAAAACCAAATTAATCACACTTTATTGAATATGTTGGAGCAAACCTAAAATTCATCTATTATTAAAAACTTGTGCAACAAACACAAACTATATTTTATACATAAAGGACAAACTCATTTATTCATTAGGATAAAACACTTGGAGTTTGCATTTTGTAACTATGAAAGAAATGACATTTGCTTATGGGGGCTGTTTTGAATTTTTAAAAGCAGTCTATACATAGTAAGCTTTTTGAAAATTTATCTTAGCATATTAAATTATATCAAGTTTCAAGGCATGCAGATGATAATAGAAGTTAACTTGAAAACTTTGGGGGTAAGAAAACAAAAATTGTTAAAGGAAATGATACACTTTAAAAAGACATCTCATATGAATCAGAGTATCGCTTTGTGTCTTACTTTACATGTGTCCACCTTAACATAATATAAACTTTTTCTGGTTTTGATAAGAAAAATAAAACCCTCCCCAGGCAAAATAAAAGCTTATCATGTCCTACAATTTTATCAGCCTAAAGAAAGTAAGTAATTTTTGTATGCGTTCGTTTGGATATACAGTTCCAATAAGACATTATGTGTAGTATTGGGAATCAAATTTTTGTGGCATCATCTAGATATTATTGCCTATGTGATGTATATTATATATGGTTATTTTTGAGGAAGTGTAGTAAGTCTAAGCACTGTGAATAGTGAGGAAAAGCGAAGGAGAGCAAAAATATTGGCTAAGTTTGGATGTTTATTTTACTGGTGCATATTTTTCAATGTCAGGGTAGTAAATACTGTTTTGCTCTCTGCTTACATATCTAATATTCTGTATGATAACCCTTATTTGAAGTGCTACAGAACAGTAATATACACTCTGCCCAGAATAGAAATAGCAATATTAAAACACATTTCCAGATTTAATTTTTCAATAACATATTAAAGCCAAACTTGTCCTATCTCATAAACCTTATTATCAAATCATGAATTTGGTGGAATATTTCCTTCTTGCCTTTTCTAATCGTGTCACTCAGGGAGGGTCGAAAAAGGTCTATCAACTCTGAACCTACTGACAATTCTCCTGCTTTTCTATTAAGAACCTACCTTGCTGACTAATATCCACTGGTGAGCTGTGTCCTATGTCACGAAAGAGCAATTTGCATCTCTTCACGTGAAGACTTCCATACAAGACACACATGGTTTTCCTTTTATTGGGGAAAAATATTGGGTGCATATATAAGAGGAATTGGTTTAAAAGCCACAGGGTTCAGATATAGGGAAGAGTATGCAGTTATGTCCTCACTCAGCATAACTGTTTTTTCATGTCTGGCTCTGGAAACCAATTTGTTCCTCAATCATCATCTTAGGAAACTCTAATGATAGAGAACACAAGATTTTTTTTTCTATTTTATCAATTTTCCAGTGGCATGAAATATGAGAATCAGGATTCCTGCCCTGGTCACATCAATGTCATGTAGTAGATGACAGAACCTGCAATGATTATTCCTGATGATGAGTTCCTTCTCCTCCTTCTGACCATCTGATACATTGCTTTAATCATATCTCTCCCCTGCCTAAGATGATGACCAAACTCATCATCCTGACATCTGAGAACTTTCATAATCTGGCCCTAGCCTACCTAATTCTTTCTGACTTCTGATGCTTTCCTAATATGTACTTTCTCCTCCATCAGTGGAGCGACCAGCTGTCATCCAGACCCACCATTTATGTTTGCTGTGCCTTCTTGAACAGCCCAGGCAATTCTCTCAACTCGATGTGTTCTGTTGCGAGGTAGAAAGGATTTAGGTCCAAGGATCAGGCAGTAAATGTATTCCAAATCCTGCTCTTTTCCGAAAGAGTTATATGGCCTCCTGAGTTTCATTTAATCATTCAGAACCCCAGTTTCCTCTGCTGCAAAATGAGAGGATTGTGCTTGATGGTGAAGTCTTCTCAGCAAGGTCTTTCCAGGGTGCTCTCCTAACACACATGCTTACATGTGCACACATACATCACATACGTGCAAACATTCTTTCAATCTTCTGTGATCGGGATCTCATTTAACCTGCAATGTCACTTTATTTATTTATCTGCTCGTTGTTTTCTCTACCTGCCTCCCAACTAGAATATAAACTCCAGGAAGATACAGATTTTTAACTGCTTGCTTTACTGCTCTAGTCCTGGTGCTCACAACACTGCCTGATACACAATAGATGTTTGATATATGTTAAAAAAGGTAATGAATGATTTCGGTGTCCACTTTGTGCCCCAACAACTCTATGTATATTCAACTCTATTCAAATATATACATAAACATGAATTATATATGTATAGTGGTGTTTTAAATATAATTGCTTGCTCCTTGTCCTGTATACTGTAACATTCTTGACCTCAAGTTCTCTTTGTGTGATTATATATTGATATTTTAAAAAGTTATTTTTGTTTTCTGTCCTATTTCTATTTTTTTTTCTATTTGATGTGGTTACATCATATTCTTAATAGTCTGCTGTTTTTTTCCTGTTTCCTCTCCAAGATTTTTAATATGCAGTATTAACTTGACTTTTGGATAAACAAGAACATGAAATCTTTTTCAAGGCCAGAACTTAAACATATATTAACATTAGCCTGAGCAAATTCACATGAGAATATTTTCAAAAATTATTTTCACAGTAAGTAGAAATTTGACACATTTAAAAATTAAGCGTTCTATTCTAAAACTCTTAATACTTTTTTGGATTTATTAAATTTAAAATAGATGATACATAAATATACAAAAAAGTCCCCCATCGTGTTATAGCCATTAAACAATAAATTATTTTTGAATTTTTGTTTATCGATGTATACATATCAGAATTATAATTCTTTGAGAACAGGATTCAAATACATGATAAGGTACAAAATATATTCAAGAGATTTCTTTGCAAAAACCATCTCTTTACAAGAAATCTCATAGAACAAAATTTCAGGATTTACCAAGGAGGAAAAACACTTTCTGTACAGACCATTTAAACTAAAGGAAGATCTTGAGGTATTTAATTTGTTTTGAAAAATTGCGTTTTAGCCTACTAACCAAAGTCTTAAATAGCTATTTAATATAAGTTATTTTAATTAAGAGCAACATTTAACAAGGTGTATTTACCCAGGTGTTAGGCCAGGTACATCTAAATGACAGCACCTGTGTGCTGTTGACAGTGGTTCTAACATTCCCTGTGTAATGATGTGAGAGAACATGTGTGGTAGAACAGAGAAAAATTAGAAATAGTGCAATATTTTAATATTGGAGGGGATAATGAAATTATTTAAGACAAATTTGGGGATCACAAAGGAAAATAACAGATCATAATATTTTTTCTTTATTACAGAGGGTCTTTTCTACAATTAGATCACTATTTGTTATTCGATAATAAGGATCCCTCCCTAGATGATAATTTTTTAATAGATAGAGGTCTCTTTACTCTGAAAACATGTGAAATACAATATCTTTAGTACAGATAAAGACAATTTGTATAGATATTGCTTTTATAAGTTTAAGACTTTTGAAAATTCTGATTTTTCTATTTGATCACCTTAGAAAAGATGGCAATTTCCCCATTCATTATTTCTTTTAACAAGGCATGCATCTTTTTAGCATTGATGTTGGGAAAATTTTATTGAAGAAAAATGATTAAAATGATTTATTCCAATACTACAGTGTGTGTGCATGTGTGTGTGTTTGTGTGTGTGTGTTAAATGAACATAAAACCCATGTTAACACTCAATTCTGACACTGAATCATTGTGTGACCTTAGGTTGGTTGCATTCTCCTTATATTTTTCATTGGTCATACTATGGTTATAATAGTTACAGTACATATTTTTTAAATAAAAAATGAATAAGGATGTTTAAGTTTTACTTTCTATTGACCTAAGAGTGTTGATATTATCAGAAAATCAATCCTCATTTCAAAACACATTTTGTAACCATTTATCTTATTCTAATTCACATTGTGACACCAATCTAAAAGCATATGCGTTTATTCTTGGGAGAAAAATGAATGCTTATATTTAATTCCCAAATTGGAGTTAAAAGTGTGGAAATGAAATTATCCACATTAATGCTAATCATCTTAAGTATTTTTTTCATTGCTAGCAACTGAAATTATAGTGGTCATTTTGACCTTGAAAATCACCTGTTATGTCTGCCTATGAAAAACTGATGAAAAGTGCTTTGAATTGTATGTCTTCACTACATATAATAAAAGCTATGGAAAGAATGATTTGGTTTCATATAAACAATAGCTTTCAACAGGCCTGCCATCTGCATGTAATCTCACCACTATAATATAATATTATTTCAATGGTCCTTCAAATGTGCTGAGTTATTTGCGATATGTAGTCTTTTGATTTAAAGCTGCCTCTCTCCTTAATGTTCTTAGGGGGGCCTTGTAATTGTTGGATATTCTAATTATTTATCATATTACAAGTTGGGCGAATGGCATCTTTTCAAGCTATGCTTATCTGTGTCTATTTGTGTTTTTTGTTTGTTTGTCCCGGTTCAGTCTGTTTACCTAAATAGTAGTTAGGATTGTTAAATCTTTACATCTAGTCATAAT
This sequence comes from Acinonyx jubatus, assembly GCF_027475565.1. Taxonomy (NCBI): domain Eukaryota; kingdom Metazoa; phylum Chordata; class Mammalia; order Carnivora; family Felidae; genus Acinonyx; species Acinonyx jubatus. The sequence continues at coordinate 45,614,847 of NC_069380.1, read as the reverse complement.
GTCCTACATTCATTCATTCAGTATTAATTAAGGACCCAAGATCTCTCAGTAATTCATGTTGATTTTCTTATTAAAAAGAATATTATAGTTTAGAAGTAAGTGGAGAGACCTGAATATTATGGACATTGGTACTCTTTTGTGCTAAGAACTTATTTTAAGAGTCATATACCAATATTTGCTTGGTCCTGCTCAGCTTCTTGGTCTTCTTTTTCTTCTACTTGTTTTATTTTTAAATCATTCATCTGGCTTATTTGGGGTTTATTATGTGGCTTACAGTACAAATACACTTTTAGTAGAAGTATCTTTCTACTTTCTATACCCTCTCCAAACATCACAGCTTAATCTCCTACCTACAAGTCAAAGACATCCACATCTTCCTCACTGAGTATCTGCTTTTCTTCCAAATTTCAGTTCCGTATTTCTCACTGCTTATTGTGAATCTTTATTTGACTGTTCCTGAAGCATCTCATATTTAGTATGTCCAAAATTGAACTAATCTTCATTTATTTTTAAATCAGATCTTCCTCATTAGGTGACTAAAATTTTGGCTTGCATGTTCACAATTCCAGAATCTAAATCCTGGGGCAAATTAAATCAACCTTTATAACAGTAATGTGGATCTACCTCAGAGTTTCCAAAGATTCATTGGATAGTATGTATAAAACCTTATTACCGCAGTGCCTAACACATTGAAAGTAGACAATACATGTTAGATATCATCATCATCATTATCATCATCACTCCTTAATAATATCTCCACACATCCTGTTAGTCTAGATACTCAGATCATCTTTCACATTTTATTCTCTTCATCCCCATTTGTATCCAAATGATTACCCAGTTCTGTCAAGCTTATTTTCAGAATACCAAACATATGTCTTCTTCTTCATCTTCTCTTTCATTCCAGTCAAAGATAAAATTATGTACATATGTTTATATTTGTATCTCTCTCTCCCACACTGTAAGCTGGTCAAGAACAATGGCCATAGCTTAGCATTTTTAAAAGCCACATTGAAGTTTCCCTCATGTGAAGGTAAAAATTGGTCTGAGAATTGCAGTTTTCAACTCAAGAACTGAGAGTTATTCCTACTCTGTTAAATGCTGGGGATACAATGATGAACAAAAGCTACATAGGTCTGCCCACATGGTGCTTACATTAAGACAAGAAGTGTTGGGTCTTTCCTTAATAACAGTGGGAAACAACTGAAGTCCTCTAAGCAGGGGAATGACAGTGTCAGATTTGTACTTAAAAGTAATGATGATATAGAAGTAGAGATAAATGACGTAGATGAAATCAACAGGACATGAAATGGAATTGGACATTTGTGACACACAGTGAGAGAAGAGGAGATAAAGATGATCCCTAGGTTTCTGGCTTATAAACTAGCTGGTGATGTCATTCTTTAAGGCTAACTAGGTTTGGGGAGAAGATAATTTAAGATGTAGATCCATACAGATAGAGAAATATCGAGATGATTTCCACGAGTATGCCATGCTACCTATGGGGGTTTTATGCTTTTTGGAAAATTTAATAGCAATTTGGCTCAAGTGAGAAAAATTTTCAATTTCGACATAAATCATTTAAAACTGAAAACACTGTATAAAACAATGGAAATGAAAACTGATTTCAACTGACCATGAACAACACTTATGCATGAACATAAAATTGTTAATATTATATACCACGACGTTGATTACACTACTAACAGTATATAAAGTATATTAACTTGAAATTTTATTTGATGTAATTGTAAATCTATAGGGAAATTACAATATCCTTAGAGAGGAGAATTTCTAGTTCATTTGTTTGCCTAATGGAAAAATAATTTGATGAGTTAAAGTGGGAAAAGGTAGAAATTCATTGACATTGGCAGTGAGAAAGGTTAAAAGATGCAGTTAAACTGGATACATTATACCCAACTGCTTTATTTTGAAGAGTTTCATGAATACATTTTAGATTGGAAAGCTTACATGTTTTTAGTATTGTTATTTCTATACTGTCCATAATAGCTAGTGTTATAGTTTAGCTGTAGAAATTAACCAATCTGTTGCAATATGATTTCCACTAAATAGAGACATTTGGCTCTTGCTTCCAACCATCTTATAGTCCATATCAACAAAACACCTAAATATTTAATCCATACAAATTGGATATAAAATTTGGCTACTATTTCTTTCCTTGAGTCCTATGTAACTAATTACTCAGTCTAAGTCTGCTTTTGTTTTGTTTTGTTTAGGGAATCGATTTTACCTGGTTAACACTTAGAGCATGGTGCTAATGAATCCAAAGAAAACAGCAGCATCAAAAAGCAAAGTGTTTTCTGATATAATTATCTCTGTCTTCTCCACATAAAGTATTTAACCTTTTATCTTTATAGTAATGGCCTTCCTTCTTTTATTTCAAGTTATATCAAAACTTTCCGGATTTTGGTATGAAATCAGGGAAAATACATACAGTATTGAATTCTGTATACAACAATTCATTCTAATAATTTTTATGAATTTAAGGTCAAGGCTTTTAAAATGTAAGCCATTATGTATTGTAAGTTACCTAATGCTGTTCTGGTTTTCCATGATTCCTCAAAGATTTTCAGGATAATTGTTTTTTATATGTCTCCCTCTTCTTTAAGGATCCTCTTATGTATTCCATTTGATACTAGTGACTTGAACTTCAGCTCTGATTTTACAATTTGTTTCTTATTCTTTTTAGTTCAATAATCATTAGCGATGGTGAAGAATACTCAACTAAAAAAAATAAGTGGCTCTGATTCTAGTATTTTATACGTCACTTTGTATAGCTTGTTAACTTATGCCACTTTCAACAGCTTTGCAGAATATGCAAGGAAATAGAAATGTCTCCACTTGGTGAAGAAATCTGGCTATAGGCATTGTTCTGATGAGTCCAGGGACTTTAATAGCACCAATGTTATATTATCATCAATATATATGTATATGTATATATATCTATATGTTATATTATCATCGATATATATGTGTATATATATATAGAATATATATATGTATATATATATATGTCAAAAATATATATAATGTGTCAAAATAGCTCTGCTCTCAAAAGAAAACATCACAGGTAAAATAGAAGCCTTTTTGTATTGTAAGAGTTTTAAATTTCTAATGGACAAATATTTAACAGGTAACAGAGAGTAAAGTTTAATTAATGATAGATAACTAAAGAAAATATATCTAAATATTGCTGGGAGAGTAACATGTTTACTTAAATGACTCCTATTTAATGGTAGTGGGATAGTTAGAATTCATGGAAATACTATTCTTTCCCTCTAAGGAAAAAAAGTAAGTTGATGTTAGAACATAAGCTAAGCAGGATTGGTTACATAACAGCCAACCAGATTTGTTTTTCCCCAGCGGTTCCAAATCAAACATGAGATGTGTATGTATACAAATTTTAGACTCTGGAAATGTCCTGCTCTGTGGGTGTTATTTTGCAATACCAGCCAGGAGGCATTTGTGGTGTTTTCTTTGCTGAGGCACTGCACTGAAACTGGAATGTTTTTTATTTTATTTTATTTTATTTTATTTTATTTTATTTTATTTTATTTTATTTTATTTTATTTTATTTATTTTTTTATTTTATTTTATTTTACTTTTATTTTATTTTATTTGCTTTGTTTTGTTTTGTTTTTTAATTGTGACCCTAATTAATTGTTCCCATAAAATATTACTTGCTCTCCATTCTAAAATAAAGTAATTTGATGAAGTTGAACCAAAACACCAAAAGATTTCAGTGTTTATATATGCTAACGTAGATCAACTCAGATCATTATCCAGACGAAAAAAGATTTAAAAAGATTACATTACATTAACTCAGGAGAGAACTGTGTCTCCTGTTTATGCAAAACACTAGGAGTACTGCTGACATTTTATATTTCATTTTTAAGGTGAAAAAAGCAAGTAACTTGTATATTCTCACTTACCTTTGAAATAACAACTAAACATCTGTAGTGTCTGTGACTAGTATTTGCTTTCACTGAATAGTCTTGTTTCCATTGTTAAGGTAGTGTTGACATCCTTCTAAGTGGTCTCCAATGGTATGTAGTAAATGCCTGCTCTTGCCATCATTTTCATTGTAAACGAATCTTGACAATGTCAGGTTCCCGTCACAGTCTATCAGTGTCACTCACTAAGCGGTGGTGTGACCGTTAGTCCCTTTGAGATTTCCTCCTTTATCAGGGTCAGCCTGTGGGAAGATCTGAATGAATAGTTACATGTTACCTAAGTATAAAGGGTAATAACATTTACATGTACTTTTACTATTTTAATGCACGGTAGTTGAAAGACATTCTTTTTTTACAGGTCACTTTAATTTTGTGTTTGACATATATTCTATCTAAAATTCATAAAAATACACTATGGTGTTCCTTTTTGGGATCTATTCCTCTAATATATCCTCATTAGATATATGCAGGGTTGAATAGTAAATATGATTATCTGGGCTAGGATATTTGGTGCCACTCATACACATAACCAAGTTTGTGTTTTGTTGTTGTTGTTTTTTTAAATTAAACAGTAATAATATCCTTTCCCAAAGCATTTTACATTTTCTTTTCTACTTAAAAATTGTGTTCCACAAAACAAGGTGATCTTTCTTTGCCAATGATTATCTACACATTTAATCCTTCTTTAATTATTTTTTCATGGTAATCTTTTTTTTTCGCACCTCTGTCTCAATTGATAATTGTTTGAGTTGATTTGCAAAATAACATTCCAAATGCTGAGGATTCACATTTCTTTCCTTTATTTCAGTTTACTCACAAGAATCAATTACTAAAATTTTATTTATACTCTAGCCATATTTATTGTTGGTTCTATTGAATATACCATGTCACCAGATATTCAGTAGAATTTTTCCTGTGGTCCCACACAAGAACAAAAGGTACCAGGTACCCCTCATTTTAAAGAAAGTAAAAAGCAGCTGCTACTTATCAATAGCACCTGAACCAGCCTCTCTTAACTATCATCCAGGCCCCACAAATATCCTCCTGCCTCATTATAAGAGAGTATGACCGTAGAGAGAGGGGATTTGAAGAAATCCTTGCAGCGAAGAGACAGCATCTACTGGGAGGGCTGTGACTCAGTGATCTCTTTTTGAGAGCGTTTCCACACCACCAGTTGAAGGGAGGCTTTCCAAGTTTACAGGTGCCTTCCCCTTATTTCAGAGCTGGATTTTTGTTTTGGTGTGAACTGCTGATCTGTTTTCTGTATATATTTGAGCAGGGGGGTAAGGAATTGATAGGTGGCAGGCTAGAGAGTGGACATCATCGGAACAAGACGACCCACACCAAGAGAAGGACCTTATTGGTAAGTGGCAGTGGCAGTTTGGGGAGTTTAGAAGAGCAGGAAGCTGAAGATTTCCATTGTTAGTGACTCGTGCTTCTAGGAAGTTCCTCTGGGAGGGACCCTCTTAAAGGATCAGGCATGACTTAGTAGGAGATACTTAGCATTTAGGCATCTGCCATGTGGAAGATGTAAGTGGCTGATAGGCATAGTCGTAGAAGCAGGGAGAACTTGAGGTGGAACTGGTTGAGTCGGAGACCTTTATCCTACTATCCAGGAGAAGGAGAGAAGGAGGATGGATGAAAAACTAACCAAGCCATTGTCTTCCAGGCCACCTAGGTTCTTAGGGATGGCTAGTGCTGATAGAGATGGAGAAACAGAGATAAGCGTTAACTAGAATGGATTTTTTAATACTCAAGGTTATTAAGGGGCAGAAAAGGGAGCCTTGACAAAATGTGTTTGAAGGCACAAATTAGAGGAAAAAGAAAGCCATTTAATATTTGTAACTCAGCAGTTCTGAATGTCCCATAATCTGATTTCCTTTAGAGTAGGGATAGCTTTCAAAATTTAAGGGTTTCTCCCCAAAGCAGTATATTTCTGCATTTAAAACTTGGTCCATCATAAGATATGTATCACAGACTAAGACAAAATATAAACTGGAGCAAGCCAAGAAAAGTAGTCTGAGCTTGTAAAAAGACGGAGATAGTGCATCCAGCTGTTTGCTTTTTTTCAGAACGTATAGCTATGTTTTAATGTTGGGGTGGGAAGTGTGTAAGATTGCAGAGAAAGTTCCATACCCAGTCTTTACAAATTCACGTTTCAGTTACACTAGATCTTAAGATCACTCTGCTTGTCCCTGAAGGATACACCTCTTTTTACACAAAGGAAAACTAAACACACAATCGCTTTTTGTATTTAAGTTCCAGATATTTGTACATTTTTATTGATAAATTCTTAATATCTGTATACCTAGGCAGGTAAATGAATCCTTACTATAGTATAGTAAGATACTATAGAATTAATAGTTTTTAGCTAGAGACAGAATTGGTAATCAGGCATTTTATTTCAACTTCCTTTCTTACATTTATGTACCCGCTTACCTCTGGCTGTGTGTGTTGCAAGACTCCATTTGTTAATTTTCACTCCACCAAAATCATGGCATAGCATTAATAGCGGGCCTTCATTGTGCTTGTGGGTACGCTTCTTAATTTCAGCATATAGCAGCCGCCTGTTGTGTTCTACCTGCAGCTGAACCTATGTAAGCAGCTGTCTAGCCTGACACTGTTCCTGCGCCTCTCCACAATCTGTGTGTAAGACTAGGTATGGGAAATCTCTTTCCCTTCAGTTCCTTCCCCCTGACATTAAAATATGAATACAAATCTCAAGTAATCAACAGTTGGATCCACTGAGTCTTTTCATGAACCCATGACCATTTTCCTTTGCTTAAACCATTTTATAATTTTATTGTGTTTTATGAGTTTTTACATACATGCCTTGACAACCTACGATAGTATATGTTCTTTGGGGACCTGAAGGCTATATCACCTTCACCTTGTTCTTCCACTGTAAAGTCAAGAAACAGTTTGATTCAATAAGAATGGGGAAAGAGAGATGCATCAGGTATTTTTTTTTGTTTGTTTCTCCTTACCAAATAGTAGAATTTCCTATATATTTTATCTTCTGTCTCTTGCAAGATTTCCTGTGGTCACAGTAGTAAATGTTAATTTTAAAGGTATACAAGTGTGTATATATATGTTTGCGTGTAGGCATAGTACATATATACTGGCTTATATCACTAAACATATTGGCTTAAACCAAAGCACTTGAAATCATACCTTTAATAACTATGGGTATGTCTTGTTCTGAAATGGCCTATTTTCAATTCTTATTTATTCATGCTAATAGGAAAAGGATGTTATAAATAATGCAAAAATCACTTACAGCTGACTTAGTTATATATTGTATATTTTTCATCAGACTTAGTTTCTTAATTGTTTGCTCTATTTATTACCCAAACGAGCTAACATCATGAGTATTTAACAAATGATGATTGGTGGAGATGGCTAGGAGCATTTTATGTAGTGGGAAAATCCAATCTAGTGTTATCAACTTGCTATGGAAAATTCACATGTGGATGATTGATATTTACCCTCACACAAGGGACTAATACCCTGTGATGCAAAAGAGATGTGAAAATAGATAGTATTTTGTCTATAATCTGTTTCAGAATGATTCAATCAGAAGTTTGGCTTAATATTTTATACCTTGATAATGTGAAAAAAATAATCGCAGTGTTTCTCCACTATGAGAGTAAAATTGAAATATATTTGGAAAAATGACTTTTTCCAATGTATTAACTGGCAATCAGAATTCAAATAAAAGGAGAAATTGGTTCAAGTGAACAGAGAAACAAAAGTAGATAATAGATATAAGCAGAAATCAAACTGAATTTAAAATAATGAATATGAGTATTTTTCTGTACTCAGTCCATCAATTATCTTCAAATAAGCAACATACTATGAAAATGTAATGCTTGCATTTATTGGTATTTTAAATGAAATGTGTAGGGAAAATTATCCATTAATTATAAATTCCCTATCCAGTTTTCATTTTCAAATAACATTTATTCCAAAGTGTTATTTCGATACCAATTGTCAGTGATTATGCCTCAACACTTGTTTTAAATGATACTATAAAAAGTAAACATTTAAAGAAAAAATTTGCACATACCTCGATAAAGGCATTGTGGAGTCGAATTTTTATCATGTTTCGCCATCAAATATTTTCTTGACATCATACGTTTGAAAAATTCACATACTTACAGTTTTTGCATGTTTGACTAGGACCTTGGTATAAGCATCAAAAAGGTGTGAGTAGAGAAATAAAGTAGATCCATTTGTGAATATGGAAGTGAACTTTTATATCATAGTGTAGGAACAAGCTGGAGAAATTTCTTTTATGTGAGTCATTTCTGGATGAAGCTATAAACTTTTTTTTAGCCAAAAGCTGTCATGGTTTCTTGTAAAATAATAAAGATAATAAAGATATCCACTTTAATTGATTCTTTTCATTGTTTAATAAAATTGCTTTGTTTGATTGCTGAAGAATTTGAATTGAGTTTTCATTACCCACTTCTGAACAATTTACTCTAAGATTCAGACAGTATTGAGCTAATGAGTTTGAATTTATATTGAACCTTAACTGTCTTCATGAAGTAAATGGAAAAAAATCATGGCAGTAACTAAGTATTCTTCATTAAAAACTATGTCATAGAGATTTTACAATGAAGCTTTTAATGGAGCTAAAGCATTTAAATTGGAGTTTTACCAACTTTGCTGTTTCTAAGTATATTATATGAAAATATTATTTCTTTTCCTTTTTTAAGAAATGAAAACTCATTAAGCTGACAGGGACATTACAAAAATTTTCTTCAAGGGGGTTGTTTGTATATTCAACAGATTCAGTAAATAAGTTAGTGTTAATTTAATTGGGGAACATGTCTAAATTGAAATTATTCATAAATACCTTCTAAGGTGTATCCTATTAAGGTGTTTAAAAATCTACTGAAATCCAAAACATGGCCCCATTATTAAAATGAAAGCTCTCAAATGTACTGTTTTTACTTTGACACTATATTGCCATAATCAACTTTTGTTTCTTTGTAGTTGAATAAAGGTGATATATTTATTGATGCACACATATTTAATATATTGCTTTGACATTATTAACCCTTGTAAAGTGATCTTTTAGGCTCTTTGTGCTGTGTCTAAATGAGTTGGGCATTTATAATTCCATGTTTAGGATTTGTGGTGGAATTAAGTGAGGAACTTTAACTCTAAATGGTGGCTAGAATATCATTTAATACAAGAATAACTACAACTACCAGTGGGCTTCACTTCTAGGAGTAATTAATTCTCTAGGTATCTAACAGAGACCATTTCATCTTAATTTGGTTATTCAAACTAGATTAGACTCAAAAAGATAAATATTGTAGAATTTTTTTTTAATTGAGGAACTATATAAGAAAAAGAAAAACAAAAAAAATATGGTTTAGGGGAAATGTACTTACTTGAGGTTATTTTCCAAGAAATCACTTGGCCAACTCGAAATGTGATATACTTTTTAAAACCTCATTTCAAATAAATTATTAGAAGATTTGGAATAATATTGCATCCAAATTGCTTATGTGCATTCCCCACAAGTAGCTGTGATGGTTCTTGGGATAAGCAACCACTGTCCTCTTGCCCATCACAGAGATCTCAGGCTTCTGTTACCCACCCCCACATGCCTGGAACTAATAGCCTTCCACTTAGGCAACCTCTCCACCATCTCAAGCAGAGCCACCTTCTGCCAAATTCTATAATGGTATTTTTTGGTACTAAAAATGGCAGTTGACCAGAAAAAAATATCCAATCATTATATTGTAAAATGTAGGACATAACGAAGAGATACTACATTTAGATAACTGATTGTGATATGTTAAATAAAACCCTCATTTTAAGCAAGAATTAGAATGATCAGAAGAATAATGCAGCAACGAATTGACCATTTGTATTGAACGCATGGAGCATGGTGACGTGATAAAACATGGCACCGAACTGGTTAGCTTCAAAGCTAATTTCCCTGAGTAGTGAGTGGGTATTGTTGCATATAAAGAGGACAAATATTTTTCCTTTGGCAATCATTATTAGAACGTTTTTTAATGCTTAAATTTTCAATGATTTATGCCCTTTACCATTTTCATAAATGAGATACACTACGTTTCATAGTTTTATTTGAACAGAGCAATGATGAGATCTGTGCATTTTTTATAGGACTGGAACTTCCTTTTATGATGATGCCCCACCCTCTAATTCCCGTCAGCCTACCTCCAGCGTCTGTCACCATGGCAATGAGCCAGATGAACCATCTCAGCACCATTGCAAATATGGCGGCAGCAGCTCACGTTCAGAGTCCCCCTTCCAGAGTTGAGACGTCTGTTATTAAGGTAATTGTTTTCTTACGTGACTGTTTTGGCTTATGCCAAACATCGTCTTAAGCCACTACCTCTAAGTCTATTTTTTTATTCCACAAGTAATTCTAAATTCAAAACAGATGATAGTAAATAAATTGTGAGAAAAATCACTTATAGTAGTTAGAACCAGGCAGAGCCAGGGGTACAGTATTAGATTAGGCCAATCTTAAATTCCGTGTTGTATCTGTTGTTTTAAGTTTATTTATTTATTTGAGAGAGAAAAAGTACAAGCAGGGGAGGGTGCAGAGAGAAAGAGGAATGGAGAGAGAATCCCAAACAGGCTCCATGGGCAGAGCCTGATGCAAGGCTTGACTTTACGTCTGTGAGATCATGACCTGAGCCAAAATCAGAGTGAGGCACTTAACCAACTAAGCCATCCAGGGGCCCTTGTCTTTTATCTATTAAGAGAGAGATGGATGTAGGAAATTAATTTATATATTTCAAATTCAATAAATATATGACTGTGTGCATGAATGCATGCATGTCAATGTATGTGTGTGTGGGTTTATGAGCTTTAAGGTATAGGAAATAGTTGCTGATTTGTTGTTAAATTATGGTTCTGCCCTGTTGCCTTGAGCATGTGACTCAATCTTTCTGATTCTATTCTACATATAAAAAGTAGGTAATACAGTATAGGTGTAAACACTAAACAAAATAATAAAATTGAATGCTTTTTATAGATTCAACAATACACTATATCTGAAGATAACACTATTGTTATACAAAGATCATGTGTGTGTGTATATATGCACAATTCTCTCTCTCTCTTTTCCCCTTGTGTGGGAGGGTATGTGTATACCCTTAAATGTGTACCTTTAATTTATTTTATAATATGTACTTAAACAAAATTCCTTTAAATGAATTGTCAGAATACATTATTAATTTTTAAATTAAGTAAAAGATACTAATGCTTATCCTTATATGACATAATCATTACCTCTTTCTTCTGAATATAATACAGTTGAGTTAAGGAGGCCTCTGGAGCATGCCTTACATAAAAAGTCCTGTTAACAATTCTTATTCATTGCTGGTAGGTATACAAAATTCTATAGCCATTTTGGGAGGCAGTTTTATGGTTTCTTACACAGCTAAACATACTTCTACCACAGGATTATGTATTTTGCCAGCTCCTTGGTATTTACTCAAACAAGTAGAAGAGTTATGTCTACACAAAAACTTGCACATGGATATTTATAGCAGTTTTTTTTTTTTTAATAATTGCCCAAACTTGGAAGCAAGCAAGATGTTTTCAGTAGGTGAAAGGATTAAAAAGAAGTGGTATATCTATATGTTATGACTTTGCTAATTTAACATTTGTTAAGTGGAACATAGGGATGACTGATGGTGAGCCATGGTCCAACACAAACCGTAAGAAAAATTGAAATAGAAAACCTTATTACTCACAAGTTCTGGTGGAAATACCTCAGGGTATATACCTTGAAGGACCACATGGGGAGGTCAAGGTGGAGTACAGAGAGAACAAGGCAGCATCTGGGACAGATGCCTGTGTCAGGGCCCAACAGTAGAATGCTTCGAGGTTCCCAGGCTAGGCCTAGATTGGGCAATTAAAACCAGAAGAGCATAGTTTTGGTGAGCTCCAGCGGGCTTGTATGTAGGAGGAGACCTTTATTCACAAGTGCTGTTGAAGAAGTCCTATTAAGGGCTTACATGCTTACATTTACTTGTGATTCTGTGGCTGTTATCTAGGGCATGTGCTTGCAAGAGGGGGCTTTTGTCAGTTAAGGTCCCTCCAGGACAGTTGGCCAAACAAAATGGATGCCTAGGCAGCAATACTATTGGAGTAGCTTAACTAAACGCTTGACACTGTATAATGGAATATTATACACAACTAAAAAGAAATGAATTATCAAGTCATGAAAAGACATGGAGGAAACTTAAATGTATACTGGTAAGTGAAAGAAGCCAGGCTGAAGAGGCTACACACTGTATGATTCCAAGTGAATGACCTTTTAGAAAAGGCAAAACTATGGAGATACTAAAAAGATCAGTGGTTGCCAAGGAGTGGGGCAGGGATGAATAGGGAGAGTACAAAGAATTTTTAGGGCAGTGAAAATGCTCCGTGTTATACCAAAATGATAGGTAATGTCATACTTTTTTTTAAAAGGCCATGTTACTACTTATACATTGTATAAGTATACAATGTATATATACATTGTATACATACTTATACATTACTATTATACATTGAATAATATGCTAATACCAATTTTTCTTATAACAATGGCTCTATAAGCAAAGATGTATACTAGTCCCTCACCATTTTCTGAAGTATCCTCACCAGGAAAAAAATATATGTATCACAGAAAACCAAGATCAACTTCTTAAAAATCTTCAGCTGAGAAAATGCCAATGAATGCTACATTGTCATCAGCCAGGAACCAAGAAGATAACTTTTAAAAATTCCTCTTTATTCGGAGTGACTTTCAGAGGGTTCCTTTGTTACCAAAGGATTTGTTAATCAAGATGTCACTGCATACTTCCATTTATGACCATTTTTGGTAATAGTTATTACTGAGAATTCAACATTCTCATTGCTTCACTCACTGAAGTGACCTAGAGGGAGATTTTGGCTGAAGAAAAAAGGCTAAGTGTTCCTATCATTGTACTCGATAGCTATTTTTAAAAAATGAAAAGGTAGTAAGGATTAGTTATAGGATGTGATTACTCTCATTTTTTAAAAAAGTTAGTAATTATTACTATAGAGAATCGTCCTCATAATAATAATTATATAATTTTTACTCTCAAAACTGGGAATTTTGTAGTTCCTCATTTAGACAAGATATGGAATCGTAGTTAAAGTAAAACTACGGCAGAGAAACAGATTTTAGCAGTTTAAAATCATAATGGGTGACTTAGTTATTAACTGTAGATAATTTGGACATTAGCTGGTAGCTTACATATGTCTGGATCCAGAAGACTCTAATTACATCAGAAAACTTGATTTATTTTAACTTTTAAATACACACATATTTTTTAAATAGTGTATGTTGTATCCAATGTTAATCAGAATACTTAAGTAGTGAAACTTCCTTTACTAAATCTTTGGTTGTCAACATTTAGGTAAGTAGGAGGAAGCAGTTGGGTTTCCTCTGGAAGGCACCTTTAGAAAACAGTCTAGATTATTGAAAAGTCAGCAACATTCCTTTGGTTTCTTAAATTAAGGTCAGGAATGGAGAGGAGGGAGACAGGGAGAAAGGAAGGAAATATGCAAAGAGGTAATAAAAAAAAGTGACAAAGCCCTGTGTCTTGAACTGTGTGCCAACACCTCCTACAATATAGTGATAGCCCATTTTCTAATCTCTCGGGGCAAATATTTTCAGAAACTTGGCTATGGATAGGTTAAAGGAAATTCTGGGCTTTTGAAAGCAGTGGTGATATAAATGGTGATAATAGCTGAATAAGAAACAATGGCTCTAATTAAGAATGATTAGAGAAAATAAAACCTGATGGTTTTAAAAATTATTATTTATAACTAATAATACAAGCTGGTAGTTTTAACTGCACACATCAAAGTGACGCTCCATTGGCCACCGTGGAAGTGTGGAAGGGCCCATTGCCCCATTTCGTTGCAGGCTGGCCATCTATATATTTTTAAATTTGATGTTAAAGATCATAGAGACTAACCATATTTCAAGAAAAGCATAAGATAATTCTAACAGTTTTTGGTAAAAAAAAAAAAAAATTAGACCTGAGAGAATTCGAGAGTACAGCCTCGGAGGATAAGGGTAAGGAATAAGTTCTTTATAGAATTCCAAATATTAGGGAAAACAAGTTAATAAAAAAACCTGCCTAAATTTATATATAGAAGACTTCATAGCACAAGCAGTGTTTAGTAAACTCCCATGATATATATTAGTTAAACTTAATTTGGGGGAAGTTTGATTTTCCCTAAAGAAAATGTTTGACCCCTATGTCACATTAAATAGTATGGGACCCAAGTGGGCAATTAGAATAGTGCTTGCAACTTTGTTTGCCTGAAAAGATTCTAATTATGAAGGCCGATTAAAAGCAAAATGTTAAATACCAAGAAGATTTCCCCCATCTGAAGGAATGATAAAACAAGGCAAATAGCTTTTGAAGGGAAAATAGAAGGTTGAGGCATTTCCCGTGTGCTGGAGTGTACCATTTCCATTTTTTGAGAGTAATGATAAGAATTAAAATGAAAACAACCTACATGAGAATGTCCAAAGAATTTATAGGACAGAAGGGAAGTGAAAACAATGCTCTCAGGGTTACAAACTTTTAAAACTTTTTGTCATTACCTGTTTCTAGGAGGTAAAGGAGCTCCAAAGACTTTCTCATAAACCTATTTATGAGAATGTACACACCACACCAGTACATGCAATGGAACAGGGTCCAAAAGCTGTCGTCCATGGGTAAAATTCACCCTTCTTCCAGTTCTCGCATGGACTATGAGTTAAGAATGGTTTTACACTTTAAAGTGGGTGAGGAAATATATCACAGGAAGACAGTCATTCACGACCCATGACAATTATATCAAATTCAAATTTTAGTGTCTATAAACAAAATGGCTTTGGGAGTTAGCTACACTCTCTCTATATAACATCTATGGCTACTTTCACATACAAAGCAGAGTGGAATAAACTATTGACTAGCTGGCTTTTTACAGAAAAATAAAAAAATGCTGGTACCTGCATTAGAACTACAATGAACTCATACCCGTGTGAATCTTAGGCTGTGGATAATTGCGGCGGCTCAAACTAAACTCTCAAACATGATGGGGCCATGGGTTTTGGCATTGAAAAATAAAAAAAATTAAAGGACATGAGGAAATGAAAATTACAGAGATGAAGACAGTACCACTGTATCATTGTTATTTGCTTTAAAAGAAGCCTTCATGATGGAGTCTGCCAAAGTATTAAATCTAGACTTTCTCCGGCTGATTGGTTTGGACTACTGGAAATAATTTAGTAAGATAACTTTGAGGAGGAAATGGGCATATACTGTTTAGACAATAATTCTAATTTGAATTCCTAATAGCCAATTGCCTGTAAGTATATATTATATTATTATGGGCTCTGTATTAGTCTATTATGTATCATTGAGAATCATATATTTTTACTGTTTAATGTTCTATGAATGTTATGAATGAAGAGACATAGACTTGAGACATCAGACGTTATGTAATCCAGCTTTCCCTACAGTGGCAAAATAATTTTTGCATCCTCCCTACCCATTTTTATATAGCTCAGCTTTTGTGGAAAGCCTATTCTATTTTCAGCAAACTCAAGAATGAAGAGGGTCTTCCTTAGCTTCTACCTCAAGTTTATTATGTTCTCCTGGAAGATAAAAGGTCTACTAATTCTGTGTCCTAGCCATTTAAATTTATAAATCCTCTGTTGTAGTAACTATAGTGTTTCTTTCCTCCAGACACAAGATTCTAACTTCTTTTGACCATTCTTCATCAAGCTTCTTGGTTGACCTTTTTTGAAAAATCACCCTCTTTACCCCAGTCCTTTCCATACAATACTCTAGAAGTGAACTGGCTAGTGAAGAGATGCTGGAACTAACCTAAACCTCAGTTGTGGACAACAGCTTATAAATGTAGTCAGAATTCACAAAACTGTTGTGAGTGTGTGTGTGTGACTTAGTACATTTCATGCCTTTTAAACATGAAATTGTACTAAGCCAATTCTTTATTTTTTTACTTTTACTAGGAATTTGCATTTATCCATATTAAGTGTATTTCCCAGTCCACTGATCTAGGCTCTTTAGATACTTAACTTTTTAATTTAAGCATAGTTGACACACAATGTTATACGAGTTTCAGTACAACATGGTGATTCAACTTCTCTATACATTAGGCTATAATCACCATAAGTGTAGCTACCCTCTGTCACCATACAACACTATTACAATATCATTGACTGTATTCCCTATGCTGTGCCTTTTATTCTGTGAGTTATTCATTTCATAGCTTGAAGCCTGTTCTTTAGATACTTTTGAGTATTAACATTCTAAACTCTCATACTATTTATACAGTCCTTGTATCATTTCCAAATTGTAAAAGGATATATTACTTGTATTACTTTAAAATCACTGAGGAAAATAAACAGTATAAATCAAGAGATCAATTCCTCTTGTCATTAGAGAATTCCTAATAGGCTGAAATGTTCTACTAATTGATTCTCTTTAGGTATCATTCATCAAGTAACCCCAAATCTCCCTGAATGAATCAATATTTTTCTCACATTTTATTTAATAAATTCACAATGATATCATAAGGACTTAGAAAAAATGGTTCTTGTTGAAAAAAATTGAAAAAAAGAAAAGCAGTGTATTTTAGTGGTTTAAAACATAGATTATGGTGGAAGAATTCTTGGGTTTATATTCCATTTCTACTACTTCTTAGTCATGTGACCTCAGACAAGTTACTTAATATCTCTTTGTTTGCTTTTCTGTACAATGGGGCTAATGACCCCTTTACTTATTCAGGTCGCCATACTGATTACATTAGTGTTTACAACATCTTTCAAAGTTTTTGTACACTGACATTGTCTTCTCCCATTATTTTCTCCCCAAATATTCACAAGCATTTGTTTAAAAATAAGTTCTAGAATCTTATAAGAGATTCATGTCAAGCTTTTGAAATAGAATCATAATTGTATAGTAAGAATTTTCTCTCTTTCTTGTGCAGGCTTCTTCACCTGACAAAAGTGCTGCATTTTACTTTGGGAGAATTCTGCAGTGCATTGGTATAGAAAGCTAATTTTTAAATGCATTTTTTTTCAGATTTAATTTTTTTCAGGGATAGTATAGAATTGAGATTGAGAAATTTGGCAACATTCAAATTATTCTACATCTTTGAATAAACATCTTTCTCTCATGCTACATTACGGAGGTTTCTGAGGACAAGGAATATGATTTAGATTTGTTAGTTTTCTCCACTGACCATTGACTCCTCTTGACTATATGTGTGTGTATATGTGTGTGAAAGAAAGGCAGAGAGAGAGAGAGAGAGAGAGAGATAAGCAGAGACACTTTATGACATTCTCATTTAAAGAATTAAAGATTGAAAAAACTTAAATTCAAGTAAAATTTTGATCCCTAATAATTTCCTTTAAAGCAGGTCCTTAAATAACTATATTAGTAAATAGGACTTTATGTGCATGAAAGTTTAAAATGTTTAAATATTATAAAAACTAGAACCAGAGTGACCTGATTCTCAAAGTACATGAAAATCCTAGAGCAATGTCATGTCCCCCATGTTTGTTTAGGTACAGAATAGCTTATTTTGGGGCAATCATAAATAACACTAGATGTGTGCATTACTTTTAGACATTTTTTCACACACAAAAAACGATTTCATATAATTTTTACCTGGACTTAGAGAAATAGTTAAGTACATTCTCTTAATGTTTATTTGGGTGTTGATATTAAATGTGAAGAAGATGCTTACAACAAAAGTATTAAAATGCAACCACCACTACATATACCCTACATCAATGTATTTAAACAAATCATATATGTTTAAATCAATACGTTTGTAATAATGCTAAAAAATAAATTCATGGTTCACCTTTGAATTCTAGGGAATTGATTCTTTTAAAGGACAAAAGCAAAGGATAAAGGGGTGAAATCAAGCATTTTCCTGACTTTCCCCATACAGACTGTTCCTAGGGATCATCATTAATTCACTAGGGGAACTTTTCTGTTCATCTAAATTTTCTGGCCAAAAAAAAAAAAAAAAAAGAATAAGGAATGGTATAGTTGGAATGTCACCAAATTACCAGTGCTAATGAAGTGGAGTCTAGATCATGATCATCAGTGGGGGCTGGCATCATAAAATGCAGCCAAGCAGACGTTATGTGTTTCTGATGGAGGCATGCAACACCATCTATGAAGAAGTCTCACTGCAAACTCAACTTAAATCAAGCATCCATACTTAACTATGTAGGACATTTAGGGGACTGAGGGACCTAGAGATGAATGACACCCTTACGGAACTGCATAGGACCAGTTCAGTGTGGTGGTGGCCTCTAACAACATACACAGTGCCTTAACTGGATAAAAATTGGGTTTAAACATTTGTCATGCACAGAGAGAATGATGCCAGTTAATAAATGGCAGCGACGGCCAAGTTAGAAACTTACGTTGTTTCTCTTTCTCTCCTCCCTCTGTTCCCCCTTCCTTGAGTGTGTGAAAAGAGGAAGTCCTATCTTTTGATTAAGATGATAGTATTTATTATTACATAGGGATGGATTATAATCCCTGAGCCAAGACTATATGTGGTTGTTTGAAGTAACTGTAGGACTTTATATATTAAAAAATAGTAATCTGAAATTATGAGGATACCTGAATTTTCATGCAGATGAGGGAAGACATATAGTCCCCTACCACCACTGAATAAGTTTGAAGAGACAGTGGAATAAAACTAAGTTGTTTATGATTACACTCATGGGTTCTACCAGTTTTACATTTAGAAACATTGAGTATTTCTTGTGTATCATCACAAAAACAAACAAAAAGAGCTACGTAAATATTCCTTGGAACCTCAATTTAGAATTCTGAGTCACGGAATTTTGATGGTGTCTGCCTGACAGACAGAAGGTAGAGACCAGCTGCAAGTATATTAGCATTGTTTACTGTGTCTTCCAGAACTACTTTGAAACATTTTTTCCTGAATCCAGAATCCTATTTCTACTATTTATTTTGTCTGATAATTTTTCCAGAGCAAGGAAATTTAGATGTCACACTTCATCACTGTGCATATATGGTTCTGGACTCCACTAACAACATTTACCGCTTAAGATACACGCTCCATGAGGGAAAGGATTTTCATCAGTTCTGCTTAGTTGTATATATAAGACCAGAGCCTAGGACACTGGCACATATTAGATGTTCAGTAAATGTTCTTTGAATAAATGAATAGGTCTGAGTTGTCTTAAACCTCAGGAGTTTGGGTTATAAAGTGCTAGTCAAGTTCAATTTTGTAAGTTAAAAGTTACATCATGATAACATTTAATGTTAGAACTATCCTCTCTCCACTTCTATAACGTATTGAGTGATGGAATCTCTAACTGATAAACATATGAAAATCCAGATAATTAAAAAGGGAGCAACATGAAGCTAAATGAAATAATCCTTTAGAGAAATGAATTGTGAGTGGGTTGTGATTATTTAGACTTACATTAAGAAAATATTTTCAGTTGATAAAATATAATGCATTTTGTGATAGACAGGAGGCAGCTGTGGTAATGTAATTTTTAAATATTCAATTGCCCCATGTGTAATACTGAGCATTTTATACTTTTTGTTTTAGAATTTTGGAATACACTATTTTGAATTCCACCTTTGATTCTGAATTATCTTGGAGACTAATACGTCTTGCTCTACCCAGAAACAATAAATGCAGCTTTTTCTTTATTGTTATTCTGCTACCATTAGTTTATTAGTATGACCTTTTTTTTGTGTGTGAGAGGGTATTCCTCTTAAATTCTCATTTATTATTGTGGCTGGTTTTATAAAGATGGAACATTGCAAAGGATTGTGTTTTATTGATTGGTGGAGTTATGATGTAGGACTATAAAGCAGCGTGTTGAAGTATTAAATTAAATATTCTTCCTCTTTGTCCCACTTCAGGCCCATCTTGGAGGTTAAAGGGTATTACACAAATGAAATGATAAATCCAGTTTACATAGTTTTCCTATAGACATTGAACTGCTTCTTTCTTATTATGTCTGAATAAAACTCATTATCTATTTTGTTTCAGTAATAATTATGAGATTCTCTCCTAAGCAATTCTTTACTGTCTCCATTATTCTCCATCTTATAGCATACTCTGGAAAGGCAAGCATATAAATATGATAAAAGAATTAAGCTGTTGAAATAAATTAATTTATTGTGCAACAATGTATTCAAATCTTACTTGCTCAGTGGATTTTACTTTAATGAAATTCTTCAAAGAACAATACATCATGTTCCAAAGATTGAAATTATACATTAAGTGAAATGACTGAATATGTTGTGTCTCAATTTACAGAAAGTTTCAATTGAATACTTAGCTTTTAAATAATAAAAATTTGCATAAATTAAAATATTTTCTTTAAATCAAAGTATTAAGTATTGTCTTTGTATCCTTTGTTCTTAGAGAAACAATTATAATTAAAGTAAAAATAAGCTAAAGCTAAATTAAATACAATTTCACCTACATTTTCTAAGCCTTCAATTATGCTTTTAAGGTGTATTTTACATTAGATTTAAATCCAGTTTATTTTTTACCTAGTTTAGTATATGATGTTTAGAGTATTTTGAATGTATAAATGAATAAGTGAATAATGCATGAATGAAAGGAATATCAAGGAAAGCTTTGACAGTTAAATATGTTGACTAATGAAATAATTTTTATACTTATGTGGAAAATAAAATAAATAATTATTTTTAATGGCATAATTATTGTTGCCAAAATTTTATGCATTAAGTGTTTAAGTATTTTATGAGTTAAATATCTCAGGAAAAAATCAGTTTCTCATGCTTTCCATTAGCACCAGTAAGAAATCTATTATGACAGGAAACTCAGACTTGCAAAATGACTTTAGAGGGAATGATTTATTTCAAGATTGCACTTTATCTCTGTGCATCCAAACATGTGCCACTGCATATATGATCACTTACATAATTGTTATGAGAAATATTAAAACGTATTGATGAATTAACATTGTCAAAGTGACTTTTTGAAGAAAATAGAATGGTTAGTTTATAAAATTTTAGTTTCAGCAAAGAAAAATATAGAGTGTTCTTGGGGTACCTGGGTGGCTTAGTCAGTTAAGCATCTGACTCTTGATTTCAGCTCAGGTCACCATCTCATGGTTCATGAGTTCGAGCCCTGCATCAGGTTCTACGCTGGCAGTGTGGAGCCTGCTTGGGATTCTGTCTGCCTCTCTGCCCCTCTCCCATTAGCTCTCTAAATAAATAAATAAACAAACAAACAAACATAATATATACATATATATTATAATGTTTATATATATAAGGATAATATATAATGATATAATTATTATATATTATAATATATAATGATAATATGTATATTATCATTATATAATATATTAATATATTATACATAATATAATATTATATTATATTATATAATGATAATATATAATGATAATATATAATGTTTATATATAAACATTTTGTTCAGTATATATATATATATATATATACACACCCATGTATATATATATACACACCCATGTATATATGTATATACACACCCATGTATATATATATATACTGTTCTTTTTCAAATACATACCATGTACTTTTGTGTGTGAGAGCCAGATGTATGAGGAATTGACCTTTAAAGTCTAGACAAATTTGTGTTCTCTTTATTAGAATTCTTAGAAATCAAGATTAGACTCCTTTTAGTGTATCTCTGGTCATTTATGCAGTTAGCTGTAGCATAACTTATTAATACATTTATACAGACTATAAATGAATTGTATACAGTATTATACATAAAGGATTAAGAAGCTTTTTCCAAGATATATCTGAATAGCTACTGGAAAGACACATTAAGTACAGTGTTGTTTCAAGCAGTTAAGTACATGACCTTATTGCCATTTGGGGGAGGGGAGAGGGTAACAAACTGTGGGATATTTGTGCAGTTGAATATATTCAACAGTAGAAAAGAGTAAATTAATGACACATGCAATATCAGGGATGAATCTCAAAGACCATTTTGTTGTGAAGAAGCCAGAAACAAAGAATTTACTATATGATTTCATTTTTATGAAATTCTAGAACCAGAAAATCTACTCTACGGTGATAGAATTCAGAAAGTAGTTGTTTATGAGAATCAAGCTGGAAAAGGGCATGAGAAATTTTTCTGGGGTTATGGGAATGTTCTAGATCTTGACAGAACTCATTAAACTGGACACATAATAAATGTATAGTTTGTGTCATAATTTAGGGTAGGAGTGAATGTTAAAAAGAAAAGGATTTATAATTGCAATTAGAAGATAGGAAGTAACTTTCAGCATCCAGTTATGAATTCTCTATTCTTTTAAATCATGTATCTTTTTGTTTTTTAGAAACTTAGGTTATTTGTTTGCCGTGTGGACTAAAGACCTCAGGTCATTTAGAAGTATACCTTCTTTGATTTTTTTAGTTTGGAAAAATAACTGATATGTTCATTTTTGTGTTATTTGAGACATAGATTTAAAAATAGTTTGAATTTTTTTAATGGTTTATTATTTATTTTTGAGACAGAGAGAGGGGCAGAGAGAAAGGGAGACACAGAATCTAAAGCAGGCTCCAGATGCTGAGCTGGAGCCTGATGTCAGGAGTCAGCACAGCTGGAGTCAGCACAGAGCCTGATGCGGGGCTCAAACTTACAAGCTATGCGATCATGACCTGAGCAGAAGTCAGACGCTTAACTGGCTGAGCCACCCAGGTGCCCCAATTCCAAAATATTTTCACCCCCAAATTGCACAGTTGGATACCATCTTATATTGGTATCCCTTAGTATAACAAATGTATGATGTGTCATAAACTTCCCTAAACAAGCTAATTGTAAATATTAATATTGAGGGGTTATGTCTTCCTCTTTCCTCTCTTCTGCCCCACTTCTCTCTCTCATTTGCTTATTTTCGGTCTTTCAAATGCAACCCCACGTGACTCGGGTAGGACAATATATTGTGTCAGGTTTACATTTACCTACATACCAGTTTTGCTGTTTGTAGAAAATAGAGTACTTAACCTCTAATCAATTAAGGTAAAGGGCTAGTGTTATATAATATTGATACTACATCTCTCCTGTGGGAGGTTTTAATTGTCCTTTACAGAAACCAACCCACACACTTTAGATTAGTCCAAAAGCTCCTAAAGTTCAAAATGTTATCTTTACAACAAGATTCTAATATGCATTGAAATTCTTGAAAGATTTTAGTTGTTGTTGTTGTTGTTGTTTCTCTTTTCCTTTGTTTTGGCTACAGTATTGAGAGACCTCTCAAATCTTCGGTCATGAAGTTTCTTATGGGACTACTTCTTTTATTCCATGAAATATATATAATGGGAAACTGGTTTAGGCATGAATTTTGGAAGAGGGCTTGGTCATTTTTTCTGGTTATTTTCGTTTTCTTTGTCATGCTTTTACAAAAATTAAGACTTCGCATATATGTGGAAGATGTTTATCAACAATGTTCAGGACTGAAAAATTAAACAGGAATGAGACCAGCAGTGCTCACTTTTAAATGCACATTAAAATCACCTGGAGTCTTAAAAATATACTGATGTCTGGGCTCTACTTCTGATTCAGTGTATATAGCTGCTGTATCAAAGCACCATCAACTGGGTGGTTTAAAACAATAGAAATGTATACTTTCACATTCTAGAGGCCCGAAGTCTGCAATCAAGATGTCAGCATTGCCGTGCTTCCTCTGAGATCTAGGTAGAATTATTCCTTGTCTCTCCATAGCTTCTGGTGGTTGCTGGAAATCCTTGGCATTCTTAGTAACTCAGTTCTAAAGCCCAATTCTGCCTCTCTATTCATACGACATTTTCTCTCATTTCTTCACAATATCTTCTTGTAAGGACACGGGTCATGTTGGATTAAAAGCCCACCCTACTTCTGTATGACCTCATTTTAACTAATACAGCTGCAAAAAAACTTCTTTGCAAACGAAGTCACATTCTTAGGTACTGGGGATCAGGACCGCACTCTTTTTGGGGACACAATTCATCCCCAAATCCTCAGTAAGCCAGAATCTCTGGGAGCAAAGCCCAGACATAGGCATGTTTAAGAACTTCCCAGGTGATTCTAATGCAAAGCAGGAATGGGAACCATCCTAATGGGAATCTGATCAGACCAATGGGGCCTCTGAGACCAAAGATATGCATGACCCTCATTCTCACTGGTCAGTTGACCTCTCACAAGTTAGTTATTTTAGAACTTTTTTTTTCTTTTATATTTTTTAAAGCCTGCTCTCTTAATATTTGCATTTTTGCACCTGAATAAGTATTTATTTATTTATTTATTTATTTAATTTTATTTATTACATATGTAGTTTGCTTTTAACCATTCAAATATTTATTAATTATGGAAAAGACAGTTCCTCAAGGCCTATGTGCCTTGATGTCTGAAGGTATAAATATATTACTGCTCAAAGAAGAAAATGTTAATAAGTAGGTATCTTATTTAATCTGTAACACCATAATAGTTCATTGGAGGCAGTTATATGATATATTTGCACATTAGTTTAAGGGGGAAGGCTCAGGGCTTGGCAGGAGGGATATGGAATGGGATGTGTTAACAAAATAGTATCAGGAAATACAATACCAAGTTTCCCTGGGCTACAACTAATACGTATTTCATGAATTTCCCCTAATACATATATGTGGTTGAATTGGAGCTAAGAGAAGGGGGTAGTCTGAAAATTATTTGAATCAAACAAAATTATTCCAATGTTAAATAATAATCGATTTCTATGATGCCTTAAAATGTGACCATCCAAGTGTGTCCAGAGCTGTGCCATGATGAAATAGCTGTGAATAACTCCTCTGGTATTGTTATTATGGTCTGTCACATTGATAATTTGTGTGCTAAATGATCCTTAGACACTGCTGAGGCGATAGAATCTAGGGATTTCTTTAAATTGATAATTGTCTAGAATTGAAACCTGCTTTGTTCTGTTATTTTGTGTTGTCTAATAGGCTATGAAATGGTTGTCTTTTGGGGCACCTGGGTGGCTCAGTCTTTTAAGCATCGGACTCTTGATTTAGGCTCAGGTCATGATCACGGGGGTCATGGGGTGAAGCCCCATGTTGGGCTCCATGCTGACAGTGTAGAGCCTGCTTAGGATTTTCTCTCTCCCTCTCTCTGTGTCCCTCCTCTTCCTCTCTCTCTCTCTCTCTCTCTCTCTCTCTCTCTCTCTCTCCCTCCCACTTGATGAGTAAGCTTAAAAAAATAAAAATGAAAGGATTGCCTTCTTGGGCTCCTTTTTTATCCAAAGAGGGGATTGGCATCTGCTGATCTGCTTGCCTGTAGAACCAGTTTGCTAACTCGTCTTTCCCTACTTTGGCTATGTTCAAATGAAAGGTTAAAATGTCAGCGAAGGATGAATTTATTTCCTTTGCATTTCTACAGTACTGCATTAACGAAACTCAACACTCGCGAAGGAAGTCAAGTTCCCATGTATTTACCTCTTCTCTCCCCCGATTCTTTCCCGCGGTGCCCCAGGAGCGAGTCCCAGACAGCCCTTCACCTGCACCCTCTCTGGAGGAGGGCCGGAGGCCTGGCAGCCACCCATCATCACACCGCAGCAGCAGCGTGTCCAGCTCCCCAGCACGGACCGAGAGCTCTTCTGACAGAATCCGTAGGTCTCATACTTCTACTTGTCACCATTTTAAACTTTATTAGGTGCAGCTGGCTTTTCTAATCAAAATGCCCTCATTCCAAATAGATCTCAGATGTATCATGTTCTGAAGCTCTGTAGCAATAGCCATCTCTCAAAATTATGTTTCCCAGTTTGCAATATCATGAGGTATGGTACTACATTAACAGGTTCTGATATAAACTCCCTCTCCTTGATGCCACACATAAAGATTTGAGCTATGAAACAGAGAAAGTAACCTTCCAGATTAGTTTCTGAAGTAAACACCTCCAGCTCGCAGGTAGCTAGTGGCTAGGTATATGGCTTAGGGATTATTCAACTTTATTCCTTTGTCCCCTCCTCCCCCCCCCCCACCAGTTCTTGAAATTTATCCATTTTCAGAATTCACAATTCACCCCTGCGTTGAGAAAAATATCCACAGAGAGAAATAAAAGTAAGTAACAGTCAAAACGATAGACTTAAAAAAATTGCTTTGTCATTCTTATGACCACTGGATGGAAGAATTTTAAATTGTTTAAATTTTAGGATTTGATTTAGTAAGTCAATGATGCATATCATTGTCAGATATTATTATTAAATTCTAAAGAGCAGGGGCTCTATTGTATTTCATGATAACATTTTTAGATATTTAACCAAGAAAATCAAGAGTAAAGTTAAAAATACCATTCAATGAACTGGTTATTTTGTATCTGTATTTTGTGTTAAGAATCTAATACTTTTCTTCCAATAAAATGAACATATTAACAGTGACTATATCGGTTGACAGAATCAATATCCATTGTATCCTTTCCAGGATTTAGTTAATTTGAAGGAATCATGTTTGTGGTATGAACTATATCTAATTACACATAACTTACTGAAGTTATTTGGTTGTTGAGAATATTTTTATAATAGGAAAAACATGTGCTACAAAGTGTCTTTATAAATCATAAAGAATGTTTGCATAAAGCAGAAATCCTTAATATGAATATTATTGAGATAGATAACAAATATTAGGTTAAATTGTATATAATACCATTATTTAAAAAGTAGTTAATTATTGATAAGTATATAGTTCAACATAATTCTAAATATGAATATTTGATTTGGCCTGTCTAGAACATATTTCCCTAATTTTGTAAGAGATGATAATCATTGTGTATTAATAAAAGTGAAAATATCATTTGATAACCATTCCAAATCAATGACATTTGCTGGGGCTGGCAAACTTTAATCCCAAAGTTTGGTTTCGTTAAAACAATTTCTCATATAAAATATTTTCTGTATGCTTATGTGCAGTGCTGACATTAGATTTTATGATGCATATTCATTTCATATTTTATGCTTTTATAAGATGTCGTCAGTGAAAAGGCACTGTCCTAGAGAAAGAAAAATATTTTTTCATGACACTTAAATGGAAATTATGGGCAGATAGGGAACAATTTGAAATAATTTTGTTATACATTCATGTTTTAAATTAATCATTGTATTCTTTTTTATTCTTGATAGAACAAGGGAGAAATTTTTGCATACTTGGACTACCATGATTGTCCAAATGGAAATACGTACACATGCACACAAATGCATGCACACACACATATGCAAATACATGTTTACATATGTGCATATTTTAATGTGTTTTTTTGAAAATTAGACTAACAGACATTTCAAAAATAATACAAAAAATTCTTTCACACTCGTTACCCATATTCACCCGATCATCAGTGTCTCTGAAAGAGATATTGGCCTAATGGCACTTTAATGTTCCTATCGTGGACATCATGATTCTTTACCTCACATACATCATTGTTTATGTTCTAGAAACAAGGAATTTCTCTTACATAACCACAGAGCATTGATCAGAATCAGGAAATTAAGATTATTATAGTGCCATTCTCTAAACTATAAATCTTTTTCAAATTTCACCAACTTTCCCACTACTATTGATTTTTATTTTTTTTCTCACTAGTATTTTTAGTAGCAAAAGATTTTCTTTACTGGTCCAAAAGCCAACCCAGGATCACGTGTTGCAATTGCTTGTCATATTTCTTTAGTCTCTTTTAATCTGGAGCCATTCCTCAGTCTTTTTTGTCTTTCAGTATCTTGATATTTTTTAAAGTATATAGGCCATTTATTTTGTAGAACTTCCCTCAGATTGGATGTTTTTGTTTTCTCATGATTAGACTTAAGTTATGAAATTTTGGCAAGGATCACAGAAGCATGATAGCATGCCCTTGGTGTATCATTCCAGGAGACATTTGTTTTTCCCATACTTGTCATAGCTATCTCTTGGTTAAGGTGGTAAATACTAGATTTCTCTGCTGTAAAGTTACTCTTTTTTTTTTAAACCTTTGTAAGTAATAAGTAACAATAATAAATCTTGTGAGGAAACATATTAAGACTACATGGATATTATATTTTTCATCAAACTTTCACTCCACTCGTTTTAGAATCATCTGCTGAAGATTCTTCCTTCACACAATTATTGCTATGGTGATTTCCTAATGATAATTCCTAATATAGTTTTATGATATTTTCAAAAAAAATCTTATTTTTTCAGAGAAGGTAAGTTTTTATGGAATATGTATTCATCCAACTAGGATTTTCATGGGCAATTTATTAAGAAATTTATTGACTGGATTTTGAAAATCATAAGGGTGTTTTGTTATCTACTTTATTATTTCAGCAGTTACAGGTTACTATCAATACTTCAAGAAAGCAATTATTATTTTTATTCATTCAGCCATTTAATAGATATTAATTGGGCACTTGTATATTCAAGTTTGAGTTCAAATCCAAATTTTAAAGAAGTACTTTGGTATCTATGAAACCTTGTGTTTTATTGACTAGTATAGATTATGAATATTGAAACAGTTATTTCAGTGCCTTATCTTGTTGAAAGCTAACAGCTTTTAGTGCTCATAGTGTTATGGCCATTCAAAAGTATTCCAGATATTAAAAATATTATATTCTTTGTGAAATAAAAATAAGATAAAATGTTTTCATTTCCACTATTTTTCTTATTCTTAAGATTATCATGGTTACCAATTCTCAGTATTCTTAGAGTTAGATTATAATACCAATTTAAACCATCATATTTTATTTATTTTTTAGTCCAAATGAGTTTAATTAATTTGTTTGAACATTGTGTGTCATGGTGTTTCTGTCTTTGTTCTTTTGTTTCGGGCTTGACAGCTGTCCATCAGAATGGGTTGTCCATGAACCAGATGCTGATGGGTTTATCACCAAACGTCCTCCCTGGGCCCAAAGAGGGAGATTTGGCTGGTCATGATATGGGACATGAATCGAAAAGGATGCATATTGAAAAAGGTAATATATGATTATGTGGCCTTGTTTTTCCTGTTCAACATGTGGACTAGATTTTAATCATAGAATGAGTGATTCAATCCCACAAAAGATGGCATATAAACATGTTAAAAACCTATAATATTAGGTAAATATTAAGCCTCTTCAGCAAAAAAGAAGTATGAATGAAAATCTGCTGTTTTTCCTTACATACAACAGGTAGGTGATAATTTACTTTCCAGTACCTTTAAAATGTGGACAGTTTATTTTAATTGTTATCACTGAGTTTCCAAAGACCTACTATTTGCCTTTCTCAATGTTACTAGGGCCAATTGTCATTTTTCTTTACCTGATAGAGCTACAATAACATAGAAGCATTATTTTGAATATTTTTGGTTTCAAATATACGTGATCGTTGGATCAATGAGGAAATAGAAGTGAATCTTACCAAACAATGTACTAGTAGCATTTCAAAACTTAACAGAAGACCATGGGGGGAGGGGAAGGGAGAAAAAAAAAGTTACACAGAGGGAAGGAGGCAAACGGTAAGAGACTCTTAAAAACTAAGAATAAACTGAGGGTTGATGGTGGGGGCGGGAGGGAGGAGGAGGGGAAGGGGTTGATGGGCATTGAGGAGGACACCTATTGGGATGAGCACTGGGTGTTGTATGGAAACCAATTTGACAATAAATTTTGTATTAAAAAAATAAAAAAATATTATATGTAACAAATAACAAAGCCCGGATTGTGTAAAGCTGAAAGTTTCCTATTTGTATTTCATTTGTATCACCCTAATCCATTTTCACAGGCAGATATTGGTATTTTCATGTGCTATTTCATAAAATACTTTCATGAAGAAATTTAAATATTATTTTGGCATGCATGTTAAAAATTTGTGCTAGAGGTGCAAATTTAGTGTTTCAAATAGTAAGGTTGAATTGTGATTATAAGAATTCTTCCACATCTTTTTCATCTTAATTTAATATTTTTAAATTTTATTAATATAGACTGGGTACTTTGACTATCTTTTGACATGAATACCAAATAATCAGCGTTATAAAAAGGTTTAACTCTTTGGAAAACATAAAAACACCAAAAGCACAATTAGCTGTCAAAAAGGAAAATAAATAAAATTGGGTATTTAATGATCAAACAGAAAGAAATGATTAGAGAAAGACAAAGTTAGGGTGGGGCAACTTTTTAGAAAAAGACTATTCACAAAAAGTAAAAATGCTTATATGAAACTTTTTTCCATTCAACATAAAAACAGTCATGCTGAGCCTTTGGGGAGAAAGAGTACATTATTTCTACAAATTAGATTACCTGTGTGGGGTGCCTGGGTGGCTCAATAGGTTAAGTGTCTGACTTCAGCTCAGATCATGATCTCACACTCTGTGAGTTCGAGCTTCACGTCAGGCTCTGTGCTGACAGCTCAGAACCGGGAGCTTGCTTCAGATTCTGTGTCTCCCTCTCTCTCTGCCCCTCCCCTGATCATGCTCTGCCTCTCTCTGTCTCAAAAATAAATAAAAACATTTAAAAAAAATTTTAACAAAGATTATCTGCATTATGGAATGTCAGTGAGAAAATTATAATCTTTTCTAGGTGCCAATATGTCAAAATCTAGGCATAATTGAGAGCAGCATTAAGGCAACTTTTTAATTTTTCATTTTGAAATTTGATATCAAATGCTATTACTAAGCTAGATGGACTATATGCAATGCATCAGTGAGCTAGATGGTCTCTAAATATGTAATTCTATTTTTTTCACAAGCTCTTCTTTAGCAATGAATGAAAATATTTTATATATTGTACCTTACATATATTTTGACATATACCTTTTATATTTGATCAAAACCTATTTGTAGAAATATATAAAATAGCATCATGAGAAAATATAAAGCTTCATAGGAGATGTAAATTTTAAGTAAAAATATTTAAATATTAGAATTCATTGTATAAGTTAAGCAACCATTCTCCATCAGGGTTCTGTGAAGGAAGAAAGTCCTACGGAAAATGATTGAGTCATTCATTTCTCAATTTTCCCATGGATACTACATAGCTGATTTCACATGGAATGCTTAAGGGGGAAGTTATTTTATGACATATAATATATGTCGAGATATTAGGGCTTAATTTTTTTCCAGAACCTAATGGAGAAGGGCTGGGTGTAAAATATCAAAGCCCAAAGGTGGTAGTGAGAACACCACCAAAGGCATGATCAGTAACATGATTAGAATAGTGAGTTCCACTGGAATTTTTGGTAGACAGCTTTGTACAAACTGATACTTCAAGTTGAGTTTCCCTACTATTTCCATAACTATTTTTTTCATGAGTCATAAGTTCTATCTATTTGTCTATTTTTAAATTATTATAATTTTACCACCATGGAGCCTTTCCTGAAATACCATACTGGGTTGATTGAGGGAGTCCACTTCTGGTTTTCCTATAGGCCTGCCCCAAAATCTTCACTACAATATTTGCCTTGTTTTTTGGAAATTATTCTTTCATTGGTCTGCTCCAAATACAAGGCTATAAACTCCTTGGAGTTATCTGTATATTACATTTTCTAGGAATCTATGAATCCATACTGATCTGCGTTGAATCATTAGGAGATTCTAAGTGATGGTAAAAGAAAGTAAAAACAACTGTATATATTATACTCTTTAAGGAGTAATAGGATGGAAAAGGTATAATTATATAACTTCTAGAAGCTACATTTACATGAAATGGTAGAAGGTTCTGAAGATGATCTATACAAAAACTTTTTATATCATTAATGGTACTTCTTATCATATTGAAATTTTGCTGTCAGAATAAAGACCTTGACTATATGCCCAAGGTTTTCCAGTATTTTAATGTGTATTTTATAAAGGAAAATAAATGTTTATTTTAATATTCTTCCTAGGAATGTAAAACTACCATTGAACTCATGATTTCAAATGTAGGTATATGATCATAGAAATTGTGATTGATGTTAATACTATTATAGTAAGTGTTTTATGTTGCTCTTTTTTTTATATATACTCTCTCACTTTTATCTAGTTTTCAGCATACTGAATTAATAGTAAATATTCATGGTTTTCCAGATTGATAGAGTCTACTAAATTAAAAATTGTTTTCTTTCATGACTACATTTATCATGTGCCTCATACTAGCCCTGTAACTTTCTTACTACACATATCTGTATTAAAACAAGTGACTTAATTTAGAGACATTTCTAGAGAAATTAATTATATGTTTGTGTCATTTTAGGCTCAAACTTCTATATGTAATTTGCTGCTTACCACTTTAAATCATTCAAAAGACAATAATTCTTTAGAAAACATTGATTTTAAAAATAGATACCAAAATTAATTTGTATGCTGAGAATCACTGTGGTCTAAAGTCTTAATCATCAGTAATATTTAAGCACTTTTAAATCTTCTTAATATTAAAAAACTATCAACTCCACTCTATTAGAATATTTAAGTCACCGTTAACTGAAGGTATTTAAATTCAGAAGTCCTAGCTGCTGAATAAATTCATTCCTTATTTTTAAAAATAAAAACGCTAATAAGTTTTTGAAACTTGGAAGAATGTAAAGTACATTCAAAATATAAATGTGAAAAACAGCTTGGTATAGTATATCAAGAAGTAATAGACATAATAATGTATCAGTCATCCCAAGTTTAAGGAGAAATCCTTTTGCTATTATAAACTTTGACTAAGTTAAGGACTTTGTCAAAGATACGTGCTTAGGAAAACTGGTAGAGCTCAGAGCTCCAAAACCAATGTTATGTCTTCTGACTTTTACAGATTCCAGGTTCTATCAAGCTTTCTGGATTTTAAAATCATTGCTGATCTTTTCCCTCAGTCTAATTTCGTGGAATAGGCAGTAATAATTGATATTTGAATTGTATAAGCAGACTCATTGTTTCTTTATGTGGAAACTGTCTATTCCCTGCATATTTGTCCATCGATGCTAATGTACAATGTCACTCTCTCATACATAATTTGTTTCTTGTTTTTTCTCAAATCGCTGCTCTTTTCAACACATTTTTAGCATGTTTTATACCTTCATATTGTCTCATATGCACATTTTTTATTATTATGACATTTAATTTTTAAATTAAAAATTAAGTTGCATATATGCAAAAGTCAAAATATGATACAGATAAGCTTATAGTATCAGTTTCCCCAATTGTAGAAAACTTAAGCATGTATAGTTGAACTATTAAATATCTATTTACATTAATGTATTTCAGTCTTGGACTGAGTATGCCAAAATGACATAATGAATTGATAAATATTTACCAAATGCCAGAATAGTAAACCAGATGAAATGCAAAAACTTTCTCTGTCCCTTTTTCTCTCCTTTGTTGCTATATATTTTTACTTAATATGTATCCTTATTTTCCCTATACTTGAGTCTTTTCCCCTTATTTGTTTTCACGAAAAAACATGAAAACTTTCTTTTGTTGGTGACTCTTGAGGACTTTCTTTCATTGGTGACTCATGCCATTTTAGAAGCAGAAATAATTTAAGAAGCAGCAGGAAATACAGGGGATTTGCTTCAGGCCATAAAACATTTCTTTTCTGGCATATTTTGTTTGGTTGGCAATGCTCAAGATTTCCAATGGTTAGCATACTTGTATAAAAGGTTTCTTTTGGTGTTCTTAATTTAAGGACAGGGCACTAAAAGCAAAAAAGTAGTTAGCAACCTGGCCGTATGGGTATTTCCTCTTGTTAATGTTTTATTCATAGCCTCCAACCATATAGATTATTTTCCTACAAAACATCTTTTTTTAAAAATGACTATGTCATCGCTTTTCTCAAGTTTGTGGAAATGATTTTTTTGAAGGGTATTTCCTTTTGCACATTTCTCAATGTTTAAAAATTCTAATTTTACTTGAATTAGGATTGAGTCTTCAAAAATAGCCTTCTTTTAAATTCTAGATCGACATCACACAAATTAATAGTAAATATTATTTTGTTTTACCCACATATATCACAAATCTTAACCTGTTAGTATCTCATGTTACTATATAGAAGTGTATAGAGTAAAAGCCCCTTTTCTATAGAAATTTCTGTATTTTGATAATGTTAAAGTACATAGGGCCTTGAGTATTTTCATTTTAAAATTCCAACAGTGTAACTTTTCCTTCACTTTCATTCTTAAGATAAAATTTCTCTTGGCATCTCTCAAAGCCTTTTATAAAATATTCTCTAAACACTTCCTAATGTGACTTTACCCTTCAGTTTCTAAGCATGTGAGTTAAAGGTATTGAACTTAATAATGATGCTTTAATTCTGTGATTCATAACAGTAGGCAATAACAAATTTCTCTGAATTCCAGAGTTCTTTCTTAAGCAGATGGCAGATTGCACATGCAAAGTCAAACTTAGGTGAAATTTTATGAAGGCACTGGTTTATTATTTTATGAATTATAATTCGAGAAGCAGAACTTGCTGTAACACTTCAATAATAACTTAAGAATATCCTACTATGTGAATCCTATGACATACCTGTAATATAAAATATGGGTTTTAGTGTTTATTAGGTTTTTCTCTGTGCATCTTGCTGACTGTTCTGTCCCACTGAACTTTTAGGTTTCTCAAATATCTTCTGTCCTTTCCCAGTGATACAGTTTTTGTTTTTTTGTTTTTTGTTTTTGTTTGTTTGTTTGTTTTTACCTGGGATGTATATTCCTTTTATTCATTAGTGCTCAGCCCAAAACTCTTCTGGGCAAAAGCTGTATCTTCTCATCATCTTTGTATACCTAGCACAGAGTCTGTCATTAGTGGGTACAGTAAATTACCTTTCAGAGTTAAATGAGATAATACATATCTGGAATGTTTGACCTATTTAAATATTCCATG